>NW_027212087.1:0-69842 GCF_036971445.1 Narcine bancroftii | reverse complement strand
AATGAGAGGGGGAATGTCTGCTCCATCTGGACGGTCTTGGGGACAGGCTCCCGTCAGCCCTCATGAACGAGATGCTGGCCCTCCTGGGCAAACACGAGCCCTGTATCACGTTTGAGCAGGCATTCCTGGAGCAACTGGCCGAGGACGTCTTTTCTGCTCCTGCAGATGGTGACTTCAACGACCCCAGAAAGTTGTAGCACAAGTGGACGTCCTGTGGAAGCCGAAAAGAGAGTGCTCAGCATCTGTGGGGCTCATTGCTAAACCCCGCAGAGAGATCCGTGCAGACCCACCGAAGGAGCAGCACCCCCACAGAGGAGGTGATTCCAATGACCAGTGATGCTTCTACCACCAGAAATGGGGCTCTGGTGCCCACCAGTGCAGGCCACCATGCACATTCCAGGGAAACGCTGGGGCCAGCTGTCGCTAATGGCCAAGACAGGTGGCTAACAAGATAGCCTCCTATTTGTGTGGGACTGCCACTCCGGAAGGCGATTCCTTATGGATCCAGGAGCAGAGATCAGCATCCTACTTCCATCGGGACAGAACACCAGGAACAGGCAGTTGGGCTCCATGCTGAGGGTTGCCAACAACAGCACCATCCAGACCTACGGTACCCGCAAGGTCTAACTGCAGTTGGAAGGCATCCTTTTCTTGTGGTGTTCACATTGGCCACAGTGGAAAATCCTTTCCTCGGGGTGGACCCTGCATGCCCATTGCCTACTTGTGGACCTCAAGGGCTGAAGGCTGGTCCTCGCAAAGACTTTCCAAACCTTCCCCCTCAAAGACGCCAAGACCCCTCAGCTGCCCTTGTTTGCTCAGATGGCAGTCAAGATGGCAGTGTTGCCTTATTGTCAGAAGCTTGTAAATCTTCTGTTAACTATAAATATCTACAGGGTATGCCTGTGGTATATATTGTTCAATTTTTCTCCCACTTCTCATGGACCTTTAAACTGTTCATAGATTTTCCAGAATTTAAATCTATAATGTATGTATGGAGTATAAATTTTAAACTGCACCTTTCAACTGAATTGATTTCACCCAAAGTTCTCAATTCTTTTAAAAACTGTTCTGAAGATGGACGGAACATTCAGTTATTTTCCAGAATTTAAAAGGAAATGGATAAATAACTGTTGTGTTTCTGCCAGGAGACATGAAAATGGCTGCTCTGGGGATTAAGCAGTTTATATTGAAAAGAAAGATGGAACTAAAATGGCTGTTAATTGGTGTGCTGTCTATCGTGACTGAGGGGAGAAAATGCCTACATCCTGTGTGTCGCATCTCTCCCACTGGTCCATAGCCTCGACAATAACTTTGGAATAATAAAATAAATAGCTCTGCTTGCAGCTTGTGCCATTGTTAGCAGCGTGTCACATTTCGCTTGACACATCCAGATTTCCTCCAGGATTTCTGCTTTTGTCAAAGCTATTCCTGATTTCTTTAAAAAGAAGGTTTATTTAAACTTTTATTTTGTGACATGAAGAACAGATGGACACTTTTTTTTGACCTGGTAGTCGAACTGCTGCTTTATTGTAAAAAGTTGTTTTTAAATCTATCGAACTTGGTCTTGTTCTAATTGTAATTTAATGAACATGATTGTATTAATTTATGGACAACTATCTATTGTAATTGCTATATTTTACTTATTTGAGATGAGTTAAGATCTTCTGGGTGGCACGGTTAGGATAATTATTACAGGACCAGAGGCCCGAGTTCGAATCTGGTGCTCTCTCTAAGATGTTTGAATATATTTCCGGTCTCTGCTTGGGTCTCGTCTGGGTGCTCCAGTTTCGTCCCATCCTTTGAAACGTATGGGAGGTTGTAGATTAATTGGGGTATTTGGGCTGCACAGACTTGTTGTCCTGAAGGGCCTATTACTTTGCTTTATGTCTAAAATTAAAAATTTAGTTATTGAAGAATTAGTTGCTACTAGCTGCGTGTTCACATCTGTTGGCAGTATTTCTATTTAAATCCTGTTGAGAGTGCTGCGTTAGTTTTTGGAAACTGCCTCAAAGGAAACATTGTAGATTCGTGAGAATGGTAACCACATAGGGTTTAATTTATGGCAGCAGTTGCCTACATTCTAGCCGTGCTTAGTAAGTTGGTGGGAGATCTAATAGTTGACTTTAATGAAAGAAATTCTAATTTCTGACATATTGCATCACTGAGAATTTTGGCAATTATTTCCCATCATAAATCCCTTTAAGTGGATGCATTGAGCTGTCAGTTTGAATCGTTATCTTTGGTCTCTGATTATTTTGGATAGGGACTCCGAAACACTGGAGGAACAACAGTTACTTTCTAGTCAGGGTAGTGTACGACCCCGGAAGGGAGGCAAATACAATGGTCAGCTCTTGCGTCTTCAGAGGTTCCTTTTATTGTCATGTCATAATTGTGTCATTAGATGGTGGTGGTAGAGGCCACAGAAGTTACCTATTTCCTTTGATTACTGGGACCCAAAAGAAAGGGATCAAATCTTGCATCTGAAGGTAGGGAATTTAAGAATGAAGTCGGCAGTACTATTTCCATCCAATGGATAGTTGGAATTTCTTTATGCCAGACACCTGAAATTGTTGATAGTCCACAAAAAAAAGTAATAACTGCCTCTTAAATCTACCTAGTTCAGAATTGAAATATTTTAAGTGATGTAATTGAGGGGAAGAGAAGAACCTTGAGAAAATCGATGAAAAATGCAGCTTGTTCTAATTTAATGGATGAGTCCCCAATTCTTGTGTTGGCAATGCAAAGTGGCAAGAAGTGAGCATGTAAACAATCCATTTCTTCTGATCCTCTTAATTATTTTTAAGATCAAAGTCCTGTAAGTTTTACTAGAATTGGACCATAGTGCTCATGTACAAATAACAGTGATGGAAAACTGCAAATTGTTCTGACTTGTAGTCTGGACCATATATGGGAGTTATTGCATTTTACTCCATGGGACATTATATTTGCAAAACTCAACTTCCTCATTGACTCTTCAGAAACCCTGACCCATGATTGCATGAAATGGAGACTGAGCATTTGGGATGGCATTGACCACCTAAAGCTCATACATTCTGAGCACATGGAAGGCCTTCATATTGGCCAAAAGGAATTCACCAGCTTACAAAGTTATCGAAGTTTCACCTGGTCTTGTCACTCACCTCAGAATTCACAAAACCTGAGTGGAAATGTCATTTTTGACTCTGAGGAAGTACCTAAAGAAAAATTGATGCTGTATATCAGGCACCTCAACATTTAAACCGAGCTGTTGCTTCAATGCAATGTAAACAGAGTTTGTAATGGTGGAGTTGATGTCTCGTGTTCATGTTTAATCTGAGGATTTTTTTTCCCTGCACTGAAACAAAAATCCCAAGGCACGGGACTTCCGTCAGTATGCCCATCATTTATTCCCTGGTCAATATCAAAATAAAATATCTGGCTATTTTCTTTGTTACTTGTTGAAACATTGCAGGATTTTCAGATGACAAATGTGAAGCATTTGTACCCACATTTCATCATAACTTTTTTTTCCAAAATTTATTTTGTTGGCACATGGAAAAAGTACATACATAGCCAAATTACTATAGATCAAAATCAATACATACTATTTTATCATTTTATTGTCTCCCCCCTACCCCCCTACTCCCTCCCACACAGGGAAAAAAAACGAAAGAAAGTCAGAAAAAAGAGAACAGTAAAAGAAAAATAAAACATATTAATTGTATAGATAATACTGGATATTACCTTGGAACTAAATTATGACCTAATTATATTAACATTGACAACTATGAATATATCCACTAAATATAAAATACATGATGAATGAAACCATTATAATATATAATGCTTGGTCAAAGTCTATTTTCATATATATCTTTATACATATAAAGGAAAAATACATATAAAACATCTAACAATAAAATAAGAAATTAAGATGAGGTGAGGCTGGGGAGTGATAAAGCTCAAATTAACTTAATATAAACTTATTTATGAAGTCATAACACCAATTGTTTGCATATATGGAAACCAAATTCTCAAAAACATCATATTTATTCTTTAAATTGTACACAATCCTTTCCAAAGGTATACAACTTCGCATTTCACCATGCCGTCTATCTAATATTAAGTCCGTGTCCAATTTCCGTGAAACAGCTACACATTTTCTGGCAAGTGCCAGTGCAATTTTGAAACCAATCCAACTTTAAATCTGGATTAATTCATGAAATATCCCCCAAAAGAAATAGCATAGGATTTCTCAAGAGTTTAACACCCATTACCTGTTGAAGAAAATCTATTAAATTGATCCAAAAAGAGTTCAATTTGGGGCATGTCCATGTAGAATGTAAAAAAAAAAGTACCTGTTTACATCGAAAACACTTATCTGAAATTCAATCTATTGAGCTTTTGTGATGTAAAATATAACTGGTGTATAAAATTGTACTGTAGCATTCTATATCTAACATTTGTTGTATTTTTCATACCATCATAACATATTGTGTCCAATTTCTGTCGGCTATGTCTATACCCAAATCCTTTTCCTATCTTTGTTTCAAATTGTATAAATCTTTCTTATTTATTTCCCTTAAAAGTAACAAACACATCACAGATAAAAACTTCTTTATAATTGGATTTGATATTAATGTTTCTATTTCATCATCTAATAGTAAATAAGAGGTAGTTAATCTTTCTCGTAAATAAGCTTTTAGCTGATGATATCCAAATATTGTATTATTTCATATTCCATATTTAATTTTCAATTGGTCAAATGTCATTAAATAGATATTGCAGTAACAGTCATATCAGTCTTTAATAGACAATGCACATTATTCCTTTTTATGACCAGTTAATAAAATTTATATTATTCAATGCAAATGGGATCAATTTATTTTGCACCAGTGGCATCCTCCTCAATCCATACCCATAATAATTTGTTTTTGAGGCTCTGAATGTGCAAAGCAAATGCCTGTTTAGTGGGTCATTCCAGCTTTATGTTTTTGTATTAGCAGTGGGCTAGGTAGAACTTCAAGTCTATTAGAGTTTCCAAAATTGAGAATGAGGAAATCGAATGTTATTAATCCCAAGCTACAGTTTGAGTTAACAATACAAGCAAACTAGAGTAAAATTTTGTTATTAAAAAGATTGAAACCCGAAAGTTGGCAGATGCTGTGATTGTAGTAAAAACACAGAAATGCTGAGGAACCATTAGGAGACAAAGATATATTGCAGAAATTTTGGGCCTGAGGCCTTCTTGAAGGAATAATCAGAATGAGCCAAAAGCAGGGAGTCTCAGAATTCAGACATTGCTGGTGGGGGAGGAATCCAGAACAACAAAAGGTGTTAATTGGATGTGAGGTGAGAATTGATCATGTCTGTGTGAAAGGAGACAGGCAAAGAGAGAGATGGCTGGGAGAAGAAATGGTGAGGGGGGAAAGGAAGAATGTTAACAAAAGCCAAAGGAGTTGATATTAATGGCATCCAGTTGGTGTGGGGTGGTGGGGGGGGGGCAGTCAGAAGATGAAGTGTTGTTCCTCCAATTTGTGGGTGGTCTCAGTCTGGCAGTGCATGAGATCATGGACAGACATGTCAGCAAGGGAATAGGATGGGAATAGAAATGGGTGGCCACTGGGAGATGCCCTCTATTGCAGCGAGCGGAGCTGAGATGCTCAACAAAGTGATCTCCCAGTCTGCGCTCCGTCTCTCCGATATTATTTACTCCAAATGTTTTCCTTGATGAAATGAAAATAGAGCTGATGTTGTTTTGGGTTGATGTTCTTCGACAAAACAGAATTATAGATCTCTAGAGGTGTTGGTTGACAAGGGCAATACCATTTTGTGGTGTCTTTCAGATTTCCTTGATCTGCACTTTTTTGCTGAAGAAATACTGTTTCTGTTGTCTAAACAGGTTGGTTGAAACACTCGTATTCTGAATTTTAAAGATTCATATTACTTTGGGTGGTAGGTTCGGTGCTGGTGGGTGGGGGGGGAGTGGGTGGAGATTGGGTGGGGGGAAAAAACATTATTCCAATGGCAATTCTTTGAATATTTGAATTTGTACCTTTGATTAAAATAAAATTAAATGGTTTTCTACAGTGTGCAAAGTTCATCCTTTTTACATTTTCTTACAAGCTTTTTGATGTTTCATAGCTCAAATGTAAGAGACCATGTTTATGTTTTTACAATTTCAGAGAGTTGTGTAAATAATTTTAGCTTTAAGTATTACTCTGTTTTCTCGTCAGCATTGAATGAAAAGTTTGTTCTGATCTGATCACTTATCGACTTTTGATTTTGATGCTCGCATGTTTCACCAAGCTGATATATATATATCCTTTTGGGAAAGGAGAGAAAGCCTGGTGTTAAGTAGAAGCGGTTTGTTGGATTGTAACCAAGTGTATGCAGAGCCAGAATGAAGAGTTGAGGAAGATCGCAGATTACTGAGTAGAACTGACGCTAGATTTTGAATGATAGATTTATGGACTTACTTGAATTTAAATTCTCCATTCATTGTGGTGGAATTTGAATGGCATCTATACAACTGTGATTCTGGTGGCTCTAAAGGTGTTCAGATGTGCCATTTTTTTCTGTACTATTTCCATGCCCATTAGTTCACCACCTACGGCTCCTAGAACGCTTCCACCAGCGTTGTCTCCGCTCCATCCTCAACATCCATTGGAGCGCTTACATCCCTTACGTCGAAGTACTCGAGATGGCAGAGGTCGACAGCATCGAGTCCACGCTGCTGAAGATCCAGCTGCGCTGGATGGGTCACGTCTCCAGAATGGAGGACCATCGCCTTCCCAAGATCGTGTTATATGGCGAGCTCTCCACTGGCCACCGTGACAGAGGTGCACCAAAGAAAAGGTACAAGGACTGCCTAAAGAAATCTCTTGGTGCCTGCCACATTGACCACCGCCAGTGGGCTGATAACGCCTCAAACCGTGCATCTTGGCGCCTCACAGTTTGGCGGGCAGCAACCTCCTTTGAAGAAGACCGCAGAGCCCACCTCACTGACAAAAGGCAAAGGAGGAAAAACCCAACACCCAACCCCAACCAACCAATTTTCCCCTGCAACCGCTGCAACCGTGTCTGCCTGTCCCGCATCGGACTTGTCAGCCACAAACGAGCCTGCAGCTGACGTGGACTTTTTACCCCCTCCATAAATCTTCGTCCGCGAAGCCAAGCCAAAAGAAAAAAAAAAGTTCACTGAATATCCAGAAATCTGTTTCGATTGACCTAGTGACTGAGCCTCCACAGGCCGCTGTGTAGAGAATTCCAAAGATTCCCTGGACTTGGAGTGACTTTTATTTCAGTCTTATTCTGTGACTGAGCCCTGATTCTAGACTCTTCTAAAGTCAGATGAAGCATCCTCGATTCATTGTGTAAGAATTTTATCCATTTCAATGAGACTGCCTTTTTTTCTTTAAACAAGTTGGCAGGCTTTTTTCTCGTTTAGCCATTCCACAATCCAAGAAACTGCCTAATGATTTTTGTTTTTGCTGCACTCCCACTAAAGAATGTTTGTCCTTTAAGGAGCCCCAACTCTAGATGCAGTCTTTCCAGGATCCAATGTGATTGCAGTAAGACCTTGCATACCTGGAATCCTCTTACAATAAAAACCAGAATATGATTTGGTCTCTTTACGACTTCCTGCACTCACATGTTACGATCAATTGTGTACGAGGACACTCTGATCCCCTTGACATTTTCCTATTTTTCATTTATTTTTATTCCCTCAGTGCTGGGGTTAAGAAGCTACAAACTCTAGGCCTCTCTACCCCATTCTGCAACTGGATCCTTGATGTTCTCATCAGAAGAGCACAGTCAGTATGAATTGGGAAAAACATCTCCTCGTCAGTGATTGTCAACAAAGGATGTGTGTTGAGCCCACCGCTCTACTCGGTATACGCCCACGATTGTGGGTGCAATTCTAGTGCTATCTAAAATTTGCCAATGACACCACATTTGCCGGCAGAATCACAAATGACAATGAGGAAGCGTTCAGGAGGGAGATGGATCAGCTCATTGAGTGGTGTCACATCAACATTCTTTTGCTCAACATTAGCAAAACCAAGGAGATGATTGTGGACTTCAGGAAGGAGTCAGGGGAACATGACCCAGTCCTCATTGAGGGCTCAGTACTGGAAAGGGTCAAGAACTTGAAATTCCTGGGTGTCAACATATCCGAGGATCTGTCATGTTGATACAATCACGAAGAAGGCTCGCCAGCGCCAGGAGAGTCAGTATGTCACCGAAGACTATCGTAAACTTCTACAGGTGTACTGTGGAGAGCTTTCTGGCTGGTTGCATCACTGTGTGGTATGGAGGCACCAACTCTCAGGATAAGAATAAACTCCAGAGGGTGTTAATGCGGCCTGCAGTGTGACATCACAGGCACCAGTCTTCACTCCATCGAGGATATCTCCAAGAGGTGGTGTCTTAAAAAGGCAGCTTCTATCCTCAAAGACCCCCACCACCCAGCCCATGCCCTCTTCACTCTGCTACCATCGGAGAAAAGGTTCAGGAGCCTAAGGACAGTTTCTTCCCCACGGCCATCAAATTCCTGGATAATCAATTAACCAGACACTTTTTGTGCACTATAACTTTTATTCTTTATTTACAGTAATGTTGTAGGATGGTTATAATATGTATAATAATGATGCTGCCACAAACACCAAATCTCATGACCTATTAATGACAATAAATCCTGGTTCTGACCCCTCCTCATTATATTTTCATCTGGCTCTCACCCACTCACTTGGTTTTCCTGTATTCCCTTGAAGTTTTTTTTTAACATCTCCAGTCTACTTAAATTTGTCATGTTTTGCAAACACCACCAATCCTCATGGCTATATTGTTGATTCTTTGGCTTGGCTTCTTGGACGAAGATTTATGGAGGGGTAATGTCCACGTCTGCTGCAGGCTCGTTGGTGACTGACAAGTCTTATGCGGGACAGGCAGCCACGGTTGCAGCGGTTTCAAGGGAAAATTGGTGGGTTGGGGTTGGGTGTTGGGTTTTTCCTCCTTTGTCTTTTGTCAGTGAGGTGGGCTCTGTGGTCTTCTTCAAAGGAGGTTGCTGCCTGCCGAACTGAGGCGCCAAGATGCATGGCGCTATCAGCCCACTGGCGGGGGTCAATATGGCAGGCACCAAGAGATTTCTTTAAGCAGTCCTTTTACCTCTTCTTTGGTGCACCTTTGTCTCGGTGGCCAGTGGAGAGCTCGCCATAAAACACGATCTTGGGAAGGCGATGGTCCTCCATTCTGGAGACGTGACCCACCCAGTGCAGTTGGGTCTTCAGCAGTGTGGATTCGATGCTTGCGGACTCTGCCAGCTCGAGTACTTCGATGTTGGTGATGAAGACATTCCAATGAATGTTGAGGATGGAACGGAGAAGTGTTCTAGGAGCCGTAGGTGATGCCGGTAGAGGACCCATGATTCGGAGCCGACCAGGAGCGTAGGTATGACAATGGCTCTGTACACGCTGATCTTTGTGTGTTTCTTCAGGTGGTTGCTTTTCCAGACTCTTTTTGTGTAGTCTTCCAAAGGTGCTATTTGCCTTGGCGAGTCTGTTGTCTATCTCTTTGTCGATCCAACTAATCACAGCCTGCCAACCTGACACAGATCTGTTTTCTGAAAATACAGATACATTACATCTACCAGTCATCACTTGGTTATTCTATCAGTCACAGTCGCAGCGAACAGATTAATCAAACAAGATTTCCTTTTCACAAACCCATGCCGATGCTTCCCAGGTTTATAGATTTTGAACCTAAAATTATATCGATAATTGATTATAAATGTTGTATTGCGGTTGTGAATATGCTGCAGGTATTATGCTACCTACCAAGACAAAGATACTGCTGGGTTCTTTATTAGATTGTGCTAGATTTATGAAGAGAAGTTAATGAATTAAATAATAGGGCAGAGTTATTGCAAATGTCTTCTAATACAGGCAAATGTGGGTCCAGTGGAGCTGTGTCTTCGGAATCCCTACTCCAGTGAGTCAGTTTAGATGCATCAACCAGAGAGGGCAATGTTTGTGGACTGATCTCCCTGGGAGAGTTGGTGTGTGTTTTCATTCCAGGTTCACAGTGAGGCAGTAATATTCCTGATGGAACATAACAAATTGGTGTGGACTAGAAGGGCCAATTATGGCCTGTTTCTGTGCTGTAAATTGTTATATTGTTATAAACATTGTTTGAAAGTTCATCTGATTGGATGGAGCAGTAGAGTTTGGGACAAGATTGATAAACGACCATTGGATCAATTCTATAATTTGTAGCTGGGGGAGATATGGAAATTGAGTTGATTGGGGTTGGGGGGGCTGTGCAGGGTATATCCTACTATTTTTAAAAATAGAAACTGGTTACACTATCGGATTAATGCTTGTTTTTGAATATTAATATAATAACAATAATAGATTGAATATAAAATCATAGAAAAACATTCATAAGATCTGAAAAAATAAATAAAAAGGAGAGTCCCTCTTTCTTGCAGCGTCCCCTCCCCAGATTCGAAAGAAAAGGGGACAGACAGCAGGGGATAGAGGGAGATAAAAAGAAAGAAAATAGAAAAGAAAAAGCAACAGGAGCAAGGCTCAACATCTCTAAGAGTCACGTCATTTAAAAAGTATTAAATTTCTAATAAGGAGTACACTATTTGACAAATATCAAAATAAATTATACAATCTGGGCATTTAAGTAATCTAAATAAGTTTGCCAAAGTTTGACGAACATACTCTATCTATTCCTAAGACGATAAGGTATCTTCTCAAGGGGAAGAACAACTTTGCACTTCCATGCTCCAACGATCATTGTGAAATAGGGGATTGGATTTCCATGTCACAGCTACACATTTCCTGGCTATTGACAATGCAGTTTTAATAAATTTAGATTTACTTCTGGAGAAGTTAACTTTTATAATTGCCAAATTCCCCAGAAGAAACAATTCTGGGTCTAGAGGGAAGTTCACCCTCACAATTTTTGTCAGCACTTCCCCCAATTCTATCCAAAAGGGTCAATCGAATTAATGCTGGTTTAACTTTTAATGTGGGAAGTGCATAACACGGGTGTTCTAACTCCACATCGTCAGTGCTATTTTTAAGGTTGCGTGGTATTCTATTCTTTGCGTTCCTTTATTATGTTGTTCTTTATGGACTTTAGCCTTTCCTCTTTGCTCTTATTAGTGTGACGGGTCAGTGGATCCCAGTTCTATTTCTTCCTTAAATAGCAGGATTGCATTTGTAACCCTCCAAGCTGCAGGAGCCAGTCCGGAATCAAACCTTCTGACAGATGGCCAGTAGAAGCTTTCGCAATCTTTGTGTATTTTTATTTCTCTCACGTTTACTCTCATGTCCCAAAACAATTTAAAGTGCTCCCCCAATCCTCCGGCTCACTGCTAATTTTGGCACTTTTTAAACCTCGTTTTTCTTTGTTCTATTGCTATATTTAACTTGCATCAGCTGAAAGCAGAGCAATTTTCCTGTTGTTTTAGTGCTTTAAAGGATTTTATTTTTTGCAAATTGTATTGAATGCCAGCCATTGCTTCTCCCCTGTTTTCCCTTTATAATCCGTTTTCCCTTTATAATCCCGTTTCCCAGTCGGCCGTCATCAATTCATTAATTTGCACTTCATGCTTTCACATTTTAGTTTTTGATTCGAGTGAGGATTCTAGATTTGATATTGATATTCCATTTTAACCAAATTACTTTCTGTGGGACACTCTGTTGCGAATCTTCATTATGATTAACTCTTTCTTATTGCACAGTATAAGAATGACTGCCCCAGTCGGTTCCTCAGCATATCGAGAAAGAATTGTGTTCCATGAATTTGTCTTGCACATTTGATGTATGTATTATGATTTCTGCCTGACTCCTGCTGCACCTATCTTTAATATTTGAATCTCTGCTACTGTCCTGCTTCAAGACTGAAGAAATTACAAGGTCTTGGGCAAGAGCAGAGGAGTGTGAGTAATCCAGTCAATGGCATGTCACAGGCACGCTGCATGGAATGCCCTCTCTCTCTGCCTTATCATTCGAGGGTAATTCAAAATTTGTAAAGAGTCATCTTTTTTTCAAAAATTGGGAAAAGTGATTTTATTTTCAATTCTGGAACCACTATTTTGTGGTGGAAAGAACAGTGGCAGTTAAGCAGTATATTAGCAAGTGAAGGAAACTGTATCATTGTTAGTACATGGGGATGGGTGGGTGTGGCTCACCTAATTCTTTCCAGTGATGGATGGGTCTGTGTATCTGAAGGATTAGCACGCAATTGAAATAAACTTTATTGCTGTCGACTTTTGCAATGAATAAGATTTTGCGCTTGTTATGTCTGCAGTTTGTACTGCTTCTTTTCTGGCATTTTCTTCCAGTTATTTTTTAATCTTGAATGTTCTGAAAATAAAAACACACAAAGCTGGAGAAACTCAGCATGTCAAACAGTGTCCTTTTATGTAGCAAAGGTAAAAATACATAACCGATGTTTTGGGCTTAAGTTTTTACTTCAACCACGGTGTCTATAGTTTTTCATGTTTTATTTTGTTTGCTGCTATGTTTTGAAAATTGTTTGTTGTCTTTTCTCTCTTCTCACCATTACCCCACCTCTTCCCTTGTCCTCTTCCTTCCCCCCCCCCCCCCCCACCAAACCACTTTTTTCCCCAACAATAAAATTAATTTGGGCGGTACTTACTAATATTGAAACTGAATAAAAACGTCTCCATTTCATTAGCTTGCACCGTTCACTGCAAGCTTCATGCCCTGTAAACTGGACACTTACAGATTCATCTTTCACTTCTCTGTACAATTCCCAACTCATTAATTTTTAAAGGATCATTATTAGTTGATGTCTGCCTGTGCTTTGGAATTTGAAGGGCATTTTGTGACTGACATTCTATTTTTCTACATTGAAGCAAACAGGGGAATATAAATGCTAAGATCTTAATGCTTCCATGTGGGATATATTGTCCTAACATTTGCCAGTGAAGTTATTTTCGGTTAAACACTGCTTTTTCAGGAAACTTTTTTATTAGATTTTATTGCTTTTTGGGTACTGTCCATGTTGATTTTTATGGTAGTGAGGTATGCTTTAGTATATGACAACAGTAAGTGTTCTTGATATTCTACCTCTGTTACGTCGCTATCTTTTGGTGAAAGATGTGTAATTAGCACAGTGTGACAATAAAGGTACTTTCTAATTTCAACTTGCAGTATCTAATCCACTTTAATTCACTTTTGGATAACATAATAGCCCTTTTTTTTAAAGGAGCTTTATTTTTGTGACATCTTTAGCATAAGCAGTATTTTAAATTTCCGAAGATTGCCTTGTATAGCTTGTCATCAGAATACATTTCAATGGAAACAAAATATAAAATTTAAAAATAGCCAAGTTTGTTCTGCTGGGAGGTAAACACATGTATCACTTTAGTTTTACAAGCCTGCAATCTTTCCAAATACCGCTGCTCTTGAAAGAGAGATAGACACAATTAAATATAAAAACACATCAAGAGTAAATATCTAGTGTTAACCTTGGAAAAAGCACAAAATTTTGCTTGATAGACATCAGCTAGATCAACTTATAGACCTGGTAGAACTACGAATGAAAGGTGGTATGGATCAAGAGTGGAGTTTATGGGTATGGAGTTTTGAGGCACGAGATAAGAAACTTTACCAGCTACAGTTGTGATACCATGATGTTTTTCACCTCCAACGCATTGCTCCATCCACTTGTAAAATCAATTTAAGGATGTACAAGTATCTGACAAATGGAATATCTATGTTTTATAGATATTAACAAAATAAAAACTTGAATTTAAATCATTCCTTAATTTTCGAGCTATTCTTAAAAGTGTAAGGTTAGAAAAAGCCAGTTCCATAAAGCCCAACTGTTGACATAATACACTTTCAAATTTTGGATAAACTAGAAAATGGCTGCAGAGATTTGTACAGAGCAGATATGGGGCCATGGGTGGTCTTCCTTGTGCCTCACCTAATAACACAGTGGGGACTGCACACTCAGTGATTAGATTCTTCCTTGCAAAAGGGATTGCTTACAGAAATGCAATGCACAAATCTCCACATCATGATGCGTTTGTGACTGCATGAAACTGTGTGCGGTATAACAAACACTTGGTATTTGCATCAGAAAATGTGATGATGAGGTTTTATCTGTTCCCGGAGTTACCATTGCATAGGCCTAGCTGTGCTGTTCCATCTATCCCCTATGCCTTGAAGAACATTTGACCATGTCATTTGGGCAGTGTTTGCGCGGAATGTTCTAAAAAAAAAACCATGTGAGGGGAAATGGTAATGTTCCTTGAAGCTGTCATTTGGCAGAATACTTCTTTGCCACAACTTGCAAAGTCCTTCCTAGCCTGATGATGAGAAGAACTCTCGCTGTCGGGACTTTTGTGTGCCTCGCCAGTGCTTGCTGCCTTACAAGCAGCTGCGCTCGAACAAAATGGTCATCCATCTACTTGTGGAATGTACTTTTGCTAAGAATGGCTGGAAATAGATGCCGTGGGGTTGCTGAGCTCCACTCTGAGCAGCTGTGTTACACATGACTCTGTGTGCCACAAGCTTTTCCAGAGACTCTGTGAGACAGCCAGCATCTGCTGCTGAAGACCAACTTTGTGAAAGGCCCTCTCAACATGCCAGTCTTCCATTTAATAAAACGGTCCATGATTGATTGTTATAGCCTGGTGCATTGAGGTCCTGGCCATGTGTTCAGGAACTTGGTATAGCTGCCCTTACAACCATTTGTGGAGATGGTGGTGGGGTGGGGGGAGGGAGCGGGAGTAAGAGGGTAGACCTTTCTAATCATTTGCTGGAGGAATGCATGTGAAGGAAAATTATGCTTCAAATGAGGTAACATGGGCATATGCTGAAATTACTCTGTATGAAACATTTGAAAAAATATAAATAAAGTGGTTTTAAAATTAAAAAAAAAAGACAATTGTGGTGGAAGTTAGCTGTTCCTTTCTTTCCAAATGATGTGAGTGGAAGAACCATCCCTCATCACCTTTAAAGCATTGTCATTGAAACGTTTGCATCCACCCAAGAGATCCGAGGGTCTTGATTTAAGGTTTCATTCAACAGGCCTTGGTAATGCACTGAGGTCCAGTTTAGATTTTGAGCTCAATCTCTTGAAATGAATTCAAACTCCCAGCCCGTGGCTTGTGGTTCCGCAGAAATGTGTGGCATCTGCTTGGCTGCTCTGATATGGTGATAGTAAACCCAAAATTCTGCATGGATGGATGTGGCAACCTACGAATCAATCCAAAGTTTATTGTGATTGATGGTTATTGTATTGATCCATCACAGTGAGGCTGTTCTAAGCCAGTGTTAGTATCAGCCGATACAAATTTACCTTCCCAGTGATTCAGTCATCTTCTTAAAATTGAAATGTCGCAGTTTTACACACAGCTGCATGGAAATTAAAATGTAGAATATTAATCCATGAGGTTGTGTCGATTAGTTACAAATTTTAATGCCACTACAAATGCTAATATGATGGATGAAATGACCTCCTAAATTATAAATTTTCAGTGCTTTAAAGTTAGTGTATGATAAATGTCACTTTAGCTCTGTAACTAGTTTATTCTCTACAATAAAAATTTAATTTGGTTCACTTAGACATCACAGTAAGTGTAGCAGCTAGGGCAACAATATTATAATGCCAGCAACCTGGGTTCAACTCTGATGCCGCGTAGGGTACTACCAGTAACCACAGAGGCAAGCCGAGGGAACAATGGGCTTTAATACGCAGAAGAACCTTGCTGGCCCAGATCCCAGGATAGGAATGGCGGCAAGGGAAAGCTGGCTCGACTTTTATGGCCCAGGACCACGGGGGAGGAGTCACAGGGTATGAGTCATCAGTGGGCGGGCCCAGCTCCATATTTACAACTACAATGATGACTATATACAATGGAGGAAACATCTCACCACATGGCAGTCTTTAAGGAGATTGTGTTCTCCCCGTGTCTGCCTGGGTTTCTTCTGCATGCTCTGGTTTCTTCCCTCTTTTCAAAATGTATGGGATTTGTAGGTTAACTGAGGTAATTGAGCTGCATGTGCTCGTGGATCAGAAGTGCCTGTTACTGTGCTGTATGTCTAAATTAATTTTTTTTTAAAACTAGGGTAATACTAAATTATTTTATAGCATTTGAATGGATGCAAGAGAAGTCGTGTCCTCGAACGTAGCCAAATGATACCTTATTAATGAATTACTTTTGAAATGAATGATCCCAATGTGAAAAATGGGGTCACACATGAGAATGCAGATGCTGCTGTTCCTCCTGTACATTGTGTTTTGCTACAAAATGGGGCAACCAATTCTGGCAAGGGGATCATGAGCTGAGAGGTTTTGGTAGCCTTTTATTACAACACCTGCAGTTTCCCACTGAGCTTTATAATCAGCACAGAAAATGCATCATGAAGTTGGTACCTTTCTTTGTACATTGTAATCTTCAAATGCTATAGACATTTGGAATACATTAATGCCTGCGCTGAGACCCTAAGGTCCAGAGATTGTTTTGACTTCTTGGAAGAAGTCAGAGCATGCAGAAGAAACCCAGAAACTACAATCTCAATTTTATATCTGCCTACTGATCACCTTAAAAAGTTAAAATCCTTGCAGGAATTTTGTGCGAAAGGTTGCTATTGTGTATTATGTGCAGAAAACACATGGTCTTTGTTCAATGAAAGAGTTTGCACAAAATCACCTCTCACTTGGATAGGGATTAAATGAACCTGTGCAACAAGAGTGACTAAGTAATAACAGCATTCATAACCTTCAGGCAATACAACTCATTTAATAGAAATGATGAGTTTGGTGGTTGACAGAACTTCATAGTCCAGAGATGAGAAAGAAAACCAAGAATGAAAGTTCGATTGAATAAATGGAGTGCTTTATAAGAATGTATCAAGATTCCTTTTGTTTATTTAGAAGAGGGGAATTGTTTAGTGAGGAAGGAAGGAAAGAAATAATTAGAAGAGTAAGAGAAATTGAAAAATAATTTCCATGGTTGTTGGGTTGAATGCCAGAATATACAATACTTTTAAGATGTTGTCTGGCAGTTTCCAATTTCTTGTCAGTTTTAGTGCTTGAAGGGGGAAAAATGAGAAATAAATGTAAGAAATGAATGTAATCTTTACCACAATTACCAGTTTTTAATATAGTTCCCCCTCCTCCCCTTCCCACCAGACATTTGCTGTGTTGGATTTGCTAGACACATTCCTCTATGAAAGCTTCAATGCTGGATTCTGACTATCTACTCTGAAGGTGTTCCTCAACACGGTTGGGCCTATTCTGCAGCCGATTGACATCAGGAGGTGGTTCCATGGTCGGGCTGGGGTTGGGGGGGATCTCCTTTGCAACTGTAAAATCTCCATTCCATATGAATAAGATGATGCTATGCCTGGATGAGAAATGGGGTTAAAGTCTCAGTTAATGTTTCTCCTCCCACAGAAGTGGCCTGACCTACTCTGTGTTATCTACATGTTCTCTTTTTATTTTCTGTTTCCAGTATCTGTAGTTTATTTTCCTGTGCCTGGACCTTGCCCCATCTTCCACGGCATACTGAAGCTAGCTGTACATCTGTCTCAGCTGTTGTCTGAATTTCCTTTTTTTGAAAATTTTATTTAAGAATTTTACAAAATATTAAAAAAAGCATAAATATATATAAAAAAAGAAGAAAAATATAAAAGGCAGTAATGATCATATCCCCCCACCCTCCTCCCTCCCTCTACTAACTAGCTACATCATCTTGACTTCCTCCCCCACCCCTTGGAGCCTTTTTAAAAAAAAACATTTAAAATTAATCAACGTGCCAACTCTTTACATAACTCTTACTTAAGATCAGTATCCACATTTTAATAAAAAAAAGAATAATTATTTTGCAATTGTAAGTTTTTTCCAAAATATAATTCATTATTCCATCCACATTATTTTTCCAAGTTATAGTGATATATTTTCTTGCAACCCTAACCGCAAAAATGCCAATTGTGGCTTATCAACCAATCCCAAAGTAACTGCATTCATATAACCCAATAAACACATTGGATCCATTTGCAAATCTCTCAATGAATCTCTCAAAAATTTATTAACTTTTTACCAAAAAAGTTTAACTTTCTTACACGTCCATACACAATGCACAAAAGTACCTGTCTTTTCTCCACATCTAAAACATGTCTGTTGGACTAAATCCATATTTCTTTAACTTCTCAGGAGTCAAATATAATTGATGAATAAAATTATAATTAACCATACTATATCTCACATTAATTAATTTTGTAACACTATGAATACATACATTTGACCATTCCTCCCTAGACAATTCAATATCTAAATCTTTCTCCCATTTCTCTTTCGTCCTATATAACCCAACTTTATCCATCTTTTCTTGCAACAACCTATACATATCCAATATAAATCCTTTCGTTTCCTTGCCAACCATATAAAATCTCAAACTTAGATTGACTTGGTAAAGTAAATCCTTACCAAATTGTATTCACAAAAAATCTCAAACTTGATAATAAGCAAAAATAGAATTTGCAGAAATACCAAATTGTATTCACAAAAAATCTCAAACTTGATAATAAGCAAAAATAGAATTTGCAGAAATACCAAATTGTATTTACAAAAAATCTCAAACTTGATAATAAGCAAAAATAGAATTTGCAGAAATACCAAATTTCTCTTGTAATCTATTAAATGTAGAAAATTTACCCACCTCAAAACAATCTGACTGGGAATTTCCTAATCAGCTTCTCGTGTGATTGAAAGGGTTCATCGAGAGAAAGCAGTCAATACCAGGCTAGGACAACACATAAACCAGAGTTTGTCAGTAGGACACAAAAGAAATTTATTTATAATTAAGCTGAAGGTCATAAACTGGAATGAATATTACAGATTTCAATTAGTTAACATGTAAACTGCAATAAAATGCTAAAGGGTTTGTAATGCCTTCAGTTTATGATTCAGTGTATTGGTGATTTACATTAATGTACTGTCGCTAATTGAGAGAGCCACACATCTGCATTTAGATACAGTCCAATTGTTTTGGTGAAGTTTCCCTTTAGTACAAATTTATTACCGACAATGTAAAATAAAGGCACGCATGTAAAGGTCCCTTAAGCTATTGCTTTTTTCAAATCTCTACCCATCGATCCCTTCGCATTTGGAAATGAAGATTTTTAAATGGGTGCAAGTGATTCGTCCCCAGAAAATGTGCTGCATTTCAATATGCATAAAAATTGAATTTGAATGCAGCAAAGTGTTCTATCTACAAGCTTGTTTCTGAATGTTGTGTTGCTTTCTTCTTCAGGATTAACAGGACAACCCCACATTTATTACTCATCTGGCATGTTTTGATTTATTTTTATTGAGTGCAAATAATGAACAATGATTCCTGTGATGCATAGATCTGAGAGAGAAAAAATCTTTAACCCTGGTGCATTTTCATGTTTTGAAACTTGTTTGCTCTCCATTTTGTTGCTGCTTCAATGACATCATATGCTTTTGATATTGATCAGTTTAGTACCTTTACCAAAGGTCTTTCAAAAGTTCATGCATCTTGTATTCATTGTGTTGCAGCTGTTCTATTACTGCAAATGATACAATAGGGTTTGCCAAGCACGACTCTTCCTTGGGTTATGTCAGAATATGCTCTACCCTCTCTGTTAATGTGTAACCCAAATTGAATTTGACTCCGATTGCAATTGAACATGAATAGACACATTCTTTTGCAAACAAATAATTGCTGGAGGAACTCAGCAGGTCAGAGGATCAGGGTGGGCGTCAGAACAAGTCTAATCGGGGGCATTAGGGTAAGCGTGATGGTGGGGGTGGGGGGAGTTAACAATCTGGCATTCAAAAACTTGCTTAGCAGGCAGGTGGGGTTGGTGGTGCCTACCTACCTACTTACCATGAATTGCCTCTGACGTAACAGACATACGTGCTGCTTGTATCAAGTGGAGGCTAGTGGGGTTCACAATACTTTATTTTGGGGGGGGGTGGGGAAATGTCTGCAAATGGCCCTCCCCCCTTACCCTGGCACACCCATGGATAGAAATGGTCAACTGAGTCGAAACTCTTCATCAAGACCAATTATACACCGGATCGGGGCCTCTGCCTGCCTCACTCGACCGAGGCCGGGCCGCCGCCTCCCCCTCGCTTCTGCCCGGACCGGGACCTCCGCCTGCCACACTCGACCGAGGCCGGGTCCGCCGCCTCCCCCTCTCTTTTGCCCGGACCGGGACCTCCGCCTGCCTCACTTGACCGAGGCCGGGGCCACTGCCTCCCCCTCGTTGGCCTGGAAGTCAGCCTGAAGAAAACTGAGGTCCTCCATCAGCCAGCTCACCACCATGACTACCAGCACCCCCCCCCCCCCCACATCTCCATCGGGCACACAAAACTCAAAACTGTCAACTATTTACCTATCTCGGCTGCACCATTTCATCGGATGCAAGGATCGACAACGAGATAGACAACAGACTCGCCAAGGCAAATAGCGCCTTTGGAAGACTACACAAGAGTCTGGAAAAACAACCAACTGAAAAACCTCACAAAGATAAGCGTATACAGAGCCGTTGTCATACCCACAGTCCTGTTCGGCTCCGAATCATGGGTCCTCTACCGGCATCACCTACGTCTCCTAGAACGCTTCCACCAGCGTTGTCTCCGCTCCATCCTCAACATTCATTGGAGCGACTTCATCCCTAACATCGAAGTACTCGAGATGGCAGAGGCCGACAGCATCGAATCCACGCTGCTGAAGATCCAACTGCGCTGGGCAGGTCACGTCTCCAGAATGGAGGACCATCGCCTTCCCAAGATCATGTTATATGGCGAGCTCGCCACTGGCCACCGTGACAGAGGTGCACCAAAGAAGAGGTACAAGGACTGCCTAAAGAAATCTCTTGGTGCCTGCCACATTGACCACTGCCAGTGGGCTGATATCGCCTCAAACTGTGCATCTTGGCGCCTCACAGTTCGGTGGGCAGCAACCTCCTTTGAAGAAGACCGCAGAGCCCACCTCACTGACAAAAGACAAAGGAGGAAAAACCCAACACCCAACCCCAACCAACCAATTTTCCCCTGCAACCGCTGCAACCGTGTTTGCCTGTCCCGCATCCGACTTGTCAGCCACAAATGAGCCTGCAGCTGACGTGGACATTACCCCTCCATAAATCTTCGTCCGTGAAGCCAAGCCAAAGAGAGAAAGAAATATCTTTCACTGTGTCCAACTTCCTCAGGAATTGCCGCATTGCCTCAGGGCCTTAAATGCCCTTGTCCTTGCCCTGAGCACGTTGTGGATTCTCTGACTCATCCTGGGCTTCTGCTTGGGACACACCTGGTATGTGCACATGGACACACACTCATCCACGCAGGTCTTGAAGTTAGTGACACCTGTTGCATATTCATTTAAGTCTATGGATAAGTTCTTGAATATGTTCCAGTGCACCGATTCAAGGCAGAACTGAATAAGCTCCTCCACCACCCCCCCCCACCTCCCCCACCATCGCCATTTTCACCAGTGGTGCTGTGGTCTTCAGTGTCTGCTTGTACGCTGGGAGTAGAAGTACAGCCAGGTGATCATACTTGCCAAAGTGCGGTCATGGTATGGCTCGGTAGGTGTTCTTCATGATGGTGAAGCAGTGGTCGAGTGTGTTGGCTCCTCTGGTCTTGCATGTCACGTGTTGATGGTAGTTTGCCAGAGACTTCTTCAGGTTGGCCTGATTGAAGTCTCCCACGATGATTGGGAAGGCATCAGGATGTGCTGACTCATGGCTGTTTATCACAATGTTAAGAACCTCCAGTGCCAGCCTGACGTTAGACTGCAGCCAGGATGATGGCGATGAACTCCCTCAGCGGGTTTGTGCCAGTGTTTTTTTAACTCATTAATTTACTTCAACTTTTGTTCAAGAAATTTCCTGTATCCTTATTTTAGTCTCTGGTATATCATGCCTATACCTGGTTTGTGAGCAGGAGACGTGAACAAAGGGATGCACATTGTCCCCACTGGCCATTTGGAGCTGTTCGCATGACACAGACTTCCAAGCCATATCAGAGATGTCCTCCTCCTTCAAACAACGTGGCTTCCCCTCTTCCACCATCAATTTGGCCCTTACCCGCATATCCTCCATTAACCATACATCTGCCCTTGACATCTTCTGCCCCCACGCACAACAAAGGCAGGATTCCTCTATCCTCATCTATCATTCCTTCAGTCTCCGCAACCTAAATATCATTCTCTGCTATTTCCACCACATGATCCCACCACTAGACACATCTTCCCTTCTCCCCTCTCCGCCTTCTGCAGGGATTGCCTGTTCCATGACTCCCTCATCCACTCTTCCCTTCCCAACCCTAGCTCCATTTGTGCCCACACCTCTGCCCTCACCATCATCCGTGGCCCCAAACAGTTCTTCCAAGTGAAGCAACAGTTCATTTGTCCATCTGCAGGGGTCACCTACTGGATCTAATGCTCCCATTGTGCTCTCCTCTACATTAAAGAAACTGACCGTGACAGAGAGATTGCTTCGTTGAACCCCTTGGCTCTGTCCGCTGCATTAGCGTGAATCTCCCAGTGACCACCCATTTCACTTTCGCACCCCATTTCCTTACCGACGTGTCTATCCATGGTCTCGTGCACTGCCAGACAGAGATCACCTGCAAATTGGAGGAACACCTTGTATCTGTCTGTGTGTCCTCCAACTGGATGGCATTAATATTGACTTCTCTGGTTTCTGTCAGCTCATTCTTCCTATATCTCCTTTTCCCCCAGCTCTGCTTCCATAGAGCCAAAAACAACTCCCCCCACCCCCCCCCCCACTCCACTCATTTCTCATCTTTCCTCTCTCTTGTGTCCCATCCATATCCAATTAATATTTTTTATCTGTAGGTCTGTACTCCTCCCTCTTGCCCATTCTTTCCTTCTCTCCCAGCCTTTTAATGAAGGTACTTGCCTACTTTCTTGCTTACACACTTTGAAGATGGTCTCAGGCCCGAAACATCAGTAACATATCTGTATCGCTTACAGACATTGTGGGATCCACTGAGTACTTCCAGCATTGTGTTTTTACTGCAATCACAGCCACTGGAGTGTTTCAGTCTTTTGCTGCATGAATTTAGCTGAAACATAGAGTATTTTAATGGCCAGTGTAGGACAATCTAATCTCGTGTAGAGGGAGTAATGTGTTTCGTAATACAAGAACTCAATGGGACAGGACATTTTTAACAGATTATTGCATTTCTGTCAAAGCAAGGAAAATACTTCCATTTAAAATATGTTTGTTGGCTTAAAAATAAAAAGTCTCTTATAAATGGGTGCCTATTTTCATCAAGCTACCTCCTGAATTGAAAATAAAATATCTTTCTTGTTTGACTATAACTCTTGAAATAAAGTGCACACCAAACAACTGAAAAGCAATAATGAATCATTGCAGTTTTAGTAACTTGTTCATCAGTTTGTCACACTGAAGAAAATGTTTTGGCGTTGATGTTCAGTTGATGGCAGTTTGGACCTGTAATAAGTTTTATGAAGTTTTCTTACAACTATTATGTTCGGTTCATCTTTTGACTTTTAAGTTGTTCAGAAAAGTAAATGGAACAATGTACAAGTAAATGTCCATTTCCTTTGTGATTTAATAAAAAAACTTTTATGATTGTTTGCCATTTGTGTTGGTTTGTTTTACAAAGGTGAATTCTGTGCTGAACGGTTTTACTCACAAAATTTCATTACTGAATCAATGATATTTGCAGATTAAAGTTAATTACGACTGAACTAAAGGTTGAAGATAAGCAGCAGTTGAAGTGGCATAACTTTTCTTTCCAATTTCGTCTCCACGATGTGTTTGTCAGATTCACCACAGATGCTATCAATGGCACAAGAACTCATTTCAGCAGATAGAAGAGAATCCTGCTGTTGATTTCCCTCTCATTCTCCAAGGCAACCTCAATGTGTCAGGGAAATATGCCCTTTACAAATACCAGTTCAAAACATAAGATTTCAACTCTGGCTTGGTACTGTAATTTGGGTCCAGTATTTCAATTTATTCATCAAATTGCAGAGCTGTGGAACTTTTAAACGTTGGCAATTCTTCCATTTTTTGTATTCACATAACAAAAGTGTTTCAGACCCCGCTGACCATTCTCGGAAATAGCAGCCAACATCGATGCTGCAGGCACATGATTATACAGAGGGGAGGAACTTTAAGATTCAGTCAGTGGAAGAAAATTATGAGAGTATTTAATCTCTGACCACAGTGAAGATCTTGATCTCCCTTGAATTCTTTGGATGGCCCTCAACTTGATCTTCACAGGCCATGGACAATATAAAGCCGTAAGACATAGGAGCAGAAATTTGGCCCATTAATTCTATGCCACCATTCAATCATGAGCTGATTCATTTTCCCACTGCCCGGCCTTCTCCCCATAACCTTTGTTGCCTTGGCTAATCAAGAATTCATCTATGCTTTAAATACACCTAATTACCAGGCCTCCACAACTACCTGTGGCAACAAATTTCACAGATTAACCACCCTCTGGCTGAAGAAATTTCTCTATATCTCTGTTCTAAGTAGATGCCCTTCAATCCTGAAGTTGTGCCTTCTTTTCCTCATCTCTCTCACCATGAAAGCAACTTCCTACATTTACTCTGTCCATGCCTTTCAACATTCAAAATGTTTCAACGTAATCAAGTCTTGTTGAAGCTCATTCACCTCATTTCTCCCACTTCTGAATTCTAATGAATACACGCCAAGAGCTCGTATAATAATCTTTTCACTCCTAGAATCATCTTAGTGAACCTCCTTTAAACCCTTTCCAACTTCAGCACATCTTTTCTTCAACAAGGACCCCAAAACTGCTCACAATACTGCAAGTGAGGTTTCAACAGTACCTCGTAAAGCCTCAACATCACATCCTTGCTCTTATATTTGAAATAAATGCCAGCATTACATTTGCCTTTTTTACCACTGTCTCCACCTGCACATTTACCTCAGGCTGTCCTGCACAAGGACACCCAAGTCCCTTTGCATCTGGATGTTTTCAGTTTTCTTCCCATTTAAACAATAGTCTGTCCATTTTTTTTTCTCTCTACCAAAGTGCCTGATCAACATTCTGACATGAATTATATTTCCTACTTCTCTGCCCACTCTCCTAATCTGTCTCAGTCCTTCTGCAGCCTCAGTGTTTCCTCTTCGCTACCTACGCCTCTGCCTACCTTTGTGTCATCTGCAAACTTGGCCACAAAGCCATTCATTCCATAATCTAAATCGTTAATATACAGCAATAAAAAGAAGCAGCTCCAACACTGACCCCTGTGAAACACCCCTAACAACTGGCAGCCAATCAGAATGTGATCCTGATATTGCAACTCTCCGCTTCCTGCCAATCAACCAATGATCAACCTATGTTTCCTGTAAAACCAAGGGCTCTAGTTAAGTAGCCTCATGTGGCACCTTATCAAATGCCTTTTAAAAATCCAGATACACAACAACCACTGCATCTCCCTTTTCCAGCCTGCTTGTCACTTCCTCAAAGAATTCCAATAAGTTTGCCAAGTCAGGTTTTCCTTCAAGGAAACCATGCTGGCGTTGGCCTATCCTGTCATGTGCCTCAAAGTACTCCGTAATTTGATCCTTTACAATCAGCCCAACCACTGATGCCAGGCCAAATGGCCTATAATTTCCTTTCTGCTATCCACTCCCTTGAATAGTGGGGTCATATTTGTGATTTATTTCCCAGTCTTCTGGGACCGTGCCAGCATCTTGTTGATTTCTGAAAGATCATTACCAATGCCTCTACATTCTCTTTCAGGGCCTGAGGGGGCAATCCATCTGGTCTGGGAGACTTATCCACCCTTAGACCATTTCAGCTTTCTGAGCACCTTCTCCCTTGAAATAATAGCTGCACACACTTCCCTTTGACATCAGGCACACTGCTCGTGACTTCCATCCTGAAGAGTGATGCAAAATACTCATTTAGTTTCTCAGCCATCTCCTTGTCTCATTATTATTTCTCCAGTGTTATTTTCTAGTCATCCTATATCTACTCTCACCTCTCTTTTATTCTTTATATACTTGAAGCTTTTTGTATTCTCTTTGATATTGTTTACTAGCTTACTTTCATACTTCATCTTTTCCCTCCTTATGAGTCTTTTAGTCACCTTCAGTAAGTTTAAAAAAAAAACTTGCCAATTCTCTATCTTCCCCCTAATTTTTGTGTGCCCTCATGTTGGCTTTGACTTCCCTAGTCAGCTACCATTGTGACACTTTCCTATCGAATATTTCTCATTTATCTTGTACCTTCCCCATTTCTTGCAGAAACTCTGTCCTCCCTACTAGTGCCACCTTCCAATCTACTTTGGCCAGTTTCTCTCTCAAGCCTCTGTAACTCCTTTTACTCCCACTGAAATACCCACACATCCCATTTTATTTTCTGCTTGTTAATTCTCAATTTGAACTCTATCATATTGTGATCACTGCCCCCAAATGGTTCCTTTCCCCTAATCAGCTCGGGTGCATTACATAACACCCCGTCGAGTACAGCTGATTCTCCCCATGGGCTCATCAACAAGCTGCTCTAAAAATTAATCTCAGAGGTTTTCTACAAAATCTCTCTTGAAATCTAATTCCAAATAGTTTTCCCAGTATATTTGCATGTTAAAATCCCCCATGACTACCAAAACATTGCCCTTCTGACACACCTTTTCTATCTGCTGTGGTAATTTGTTGTCCATAATGTAGCTACTGTTTGGAAGTCTGCATATAATGCCCAGTGGTGTCTTTTTACCTTTGCCATTTCTTAACTCAACCCACAATGATTCTACATCTTTTGATCGTATGTCATGTCTTTCTAACAATTTAATGTTGTTCCTTACCTGCCTATACGTAACTACTACAAGGTCATCTGCTTTATTCCTTGTGCTGTGTGCATTTAAATACAAAATCTTTAGTCCTTTATTTGTATATTTGACGATGTGTCCCTGTTGCATTGCAGCACATCCCCGTGGCCGCAAGATTGCAATTCGTGTTTTCCGCTGAAAACATGAATGCTACGCTATATAATAATGCAATCAAGCCTCGTTGAACCCAGTGTCAATAATTTCATTATTTTGGATCGACTTAATATGTTCATTTTAAATTCTGTGTTTGTCATCCACAAAAGTTGTTTAAATCTCGATCCTGGAATTCAGTGCATTCTGTGCTGATGTTTTTTTTACATCAAGATACTGCTTCTCAGGCAGGTACCGTGGATACTGCTTCTCAGGCAGGTACCGTGGATACTGCTTCTCAGGCAGGTACCGTGGATACTGCTTCTCAGGCAGGTACCGTGGATACTGCTTCTCAGGCAGGTACCGTGGATACTGCTTCTCAGGCAGGTACCGTGGATACTGCTTAGGCAGGCATAGAAGATTTTGTATACTATACAGTGTTCACTCAATGGTTACTTATAGCAAGCTTACAAAAAGTAGGTTGTATGGCATTATGGATTAAAATGATCTTCGAAGCAATATCAACTGTACTTTAAGAGAAATCTATTTGGGCAAAAAAGTATTTAATGAATTTGAAAGATGGCTTGGAAATACCAACTTGTAACATTTTTCATCTGATGTGCTCTATAAGTCTTTTAAGTTGCAGCTTTTTCACATAAAAATGGCAAGTTAGTTTTGGTTGCTCTTCAAAAGCCATGAGATTTGTTAAAGTACCTTGATCCAAAGGAATGACAGAGGGAAATAAAGCGAACATCTGAAAACCTCTCAAACACTAGTTGCATCATGCAACAGGAAGTTGTACCACTGGCAACCCCCCCGCCCCCCATGTTAAGTCCTTTAGGGTCACCCTGCCCGAATTCATAAATCATTATCCAAAAAATCGAGATGTGAAATAAAATTCATTGTTCTTGAATTTGTGGGAGAAATGTAACTAAATCAGCACTTTTTAGATTCTCATTTCTTGATGTTGGTGCAGAAATATCGCTTTGTGTTTGCATATTCTGTGCTATTACATGGAATCTTGCATCTTGGGAAGTTGGAACACAGATGGATTTGCTTGCAAGTAGCAGGAGAAAGGCAAACTGAATCTTCAGAAAAGAGGAGATAAAGAGATTCACACTAAAGAGAATCCTAAAACTGCAGATGTTGGAAAGCTGAAATAAAAGTAAAAATGCAGGATCAGGCAGCATGTATGAAAAGGGAAACCGATAACATTTCAGACTGAATATCCTTCTTTTGAACTGGAAATTTGTAGACAAGTGGCAGGGCCAAGGAAAGCATGAATAGGATATTAAAAAGAAATCTGATAGGTCAAAGGGTTTCTGTGGTGGTGACCTGTTGAAGAAACCATCTGATTGATATAATAATGTGGACTTTGAGAAAGAGGAAGCAAACAAAGGGGGCATGCAAATATTGCAAAGTGCAGGTGAGAGCTAGAAGTTCCCAATGGATCAGCCAGTGCCAGTGGATAGAGGAGAAACTGAGCGAGCGAGTGCCCAGGGTGCAGAAGGTCGCAAACATAGCCAAATCCATCACAAACTCCAACTTCCTCATTGAAGGCATCTAAGTGAGGTGTTGCCTCAAGAAGGCAGCCAAATTTGTTAAGTCTGGTCACAACCACTTCTCACTGCTACTTTTGGGGGGGAAAAGGGGCAGGTGCTTGAAGACCTGCTCTTTTAGATTTGAGATTTTATTTTCCCCAAAAGGTTATCAGTTTCTCGAACCTCCCCTTGCTACACTAATTGTGGACTGCTCCAACACCACAGGGTCTTTTCTTCACTATTGACACGTTTTTCTTCCATCATGGTTAGTGTGAATATTTATTACCCATGTTTTGCATTTATTATCTCTGATGCGTACTTGTTTTGAACAAAGTACACATTCGGCTGTAGCAAAGTAAGGATTTCTGTGCGTGCTTACATTATACAATGTGTATGACAATATTGTCATTATCATCAGATGAATAAGAATATAGAGGTGGAAACACTGGGAATGCAATGCCTGTCCTTTTGCTCCCCCCCCCAAAATCAAGGGACACAGAGACCTCTGGAATGAAGCAGCTGTTCACTTTCCTTTTGCAATTTTTCCAGGATGTATAGTATTCACAATATGGTCTTAAAAACATTGGAGAAACCAACTGTAGGGTAGGGTAAAAACACAATGCTGGAGAAACCCAGCAGGTCGCAGAGATAAAGATAAATAGCCAATGTTTCGGGCTTGAGCCCTCCACCAAGTTATGAGAAAAATGTAGGTAGGGTGATCACTTCCTTCCTCGGAAATGTCCACAGGTTTCCAGTTACAGGTCAATTTAATCCTCCATTTCATCCTGCTGTTCTGGAGCAGGTCCTTGTCATCCATTTGGGTACAATGCTGGACTTTATCCTTCTGTACCCTTTTGTCAACTCGGGTCACCTTATTTGCAAACCGCAAATTCCACTTTTAACCAGCAAATTGTATTGATACTATTTAATTTTTATTCTGTCATCATCTGTGCACATTGGAAATAATAATAACCAGATACTGCTTGGGTGACATTAAATGTCACATCTTTTGCGAGGCTATCATTTGCTTCATATATTTCAGCTGTTTTTCAGTTCACTGCAGAATCTTGTGGTTAACCTTATTGAAGTCTAATTGTTATCTATTTAATTATTTTTTTTCCTTTATGGTGCTATATTTTAACCCACTACATTTTGACACATGGTGGCACAGTTGGCAAAGCAGTTAGGGCAACGCCTTTACAGCGCCAGCGATCAGGACCAGACCTGGGTTCGAATCCCACGCTGTCTGTAAGGAGTTTGTGTGATCTCCCTGTTCCTGCCATGGTTTTTTTCTGGGGACTCGGGTTTCCTCCCACCCTTCAAAATCATATCGGGGTGTAGGTTAAAGGGGTGTAAATTGGGCGGCACGGACTCGTAGGACTCAACTGGCCTGTAATAGTGCTATATGTCTAAATTTAAAAAAATTAAAGGTGGGAGGCCACCATTTATATGATGTTTTACTTCATTCTATGATTCAATTACGTTTTTGATATGTTGATAAATGTGGCAGTCTTCCCAAAATTCATATGGGCTCTTGTAACTTTAATGAGCAGCATCGAATTTAAATTGAGCAATATTTCAAAGAGCAAAAAGTTGTTTGTGCTGGAGTCCTGCAATGGTGCAAAATGAGCCTTGCAATGAACCTTTGATTGCCCATAGAGTGTGAATAAACTTTGGATTAAACTCTGGATGCAGGACATCATTGATACATTTGAGAGTCCTCAGCCTCTTGTCACTAAGCGGGAAGAAGTTTTAGTTAGCATTTGCAACGGATATTACCACCAAACAATACAATCAGAACATCATTTGCAGCTTTAAAGATTGGCATTAACTTTTCCTTTTACATTCAAGGAGATACCTGCTTCTGCCCCTCCCCCCACCCCACCCCCAATAATCAACAGTATTACAACAGAGTCAGAATTGGCTTGGCTGCAGAAAAGAGATGGGAAGTATTCTTTCTGGCTGTCAGTGACTAGTGATGTTCCACAGGGATCTGTTCTGGGACCATTGCATTTTGATTAAGAAGTGGAGAGGTGGGACTGTAAATTTGCAGTTGATACAAAGATTGGAGGTGTCATGGATAGTATAGAAGGTTATCATTGGTAACAGCACTACAGTTAAACCCCTGGTATCTGGCATCTGTAGGGATTAGTAGATGCCGAATAAGTACATTTTCCGGTTAGTTGAGACTTGCTCTTACAATGTCAAACTAATACACCTGCATTAAGAATAAACAGTTTAAAAGGCAAAATTACAATACTTACACTGAACAAACTTCACTTGTATGAATATATAAACTTTAGAGCATTTTACTTTATTTTCAGTCACATTTTTTGAAAACATATAACCATCACTGCATCTGCTGGTTCCTCCCCCTCCACGGAGCCACCCAGAAGGTGAACAATAACATTATAGATAATTAACCCCTTTCTACCCCCCCCCCCACAAGTTTACAGATAAAGCATCTGACTAGTGCAACTCTTAAGAAGCTGGGAGAAGGAGAATCACCCCAACGGCGAGTGGCATCAACTCTATTCAAGCAGCTGTTATGAGCAAAACATGACCAAGGCACTTCGCTGGCTAAATATTTACTTGTATCTTCACCAAACGTTACTTCACAGTAGATTTACTTTTACAATTTTAAAAGTAGATATTTTACTTAGTATCTTATTCTCATTTGCTTTAATTATCTTTATTTATTTTCCTTGATTTTTTTCTGTCAGTTGCTTGAATAACTGGATACCAGGGCTTTTACTGTAGAGAGATAGGATGCAGACTTGGATAGAGAAGTGGCAGATGGAGTGAAATATGGATAACTGCAAAGTGATGCACTTTGGAAGGTCAAACATAAGGCAGAGTACATTCTTAATGGTATAGAGCAGTGGTTTACAAACTCTTTCCTTTCTCACATACCACTTTAAGTAATCCCAATGTCTTGGGTGTTATGTGAGTGGAAAGAAAATGTTTTGAAAACCACTGTTTTAATTGTACTTAATTGACTCGTTATGTGCACTGTTTCATAACTCCAAAGAAAATGGGCCAATGGCAATTTTTATCAAGCAAAATATTTCAGTAACAATGAGGTCTAGAGGAGTGATGCTCAATCCCTTACTAATCACACAGCACCAATGGTATAGGGATTACTTAAAGTGAGTGGAAAGAAAAAGTTTGAAAACCACTGGTATAGAGGAACAGAAGGATCTTATTGTCCACGTTCCTAGATCCTTGAAGGTTATCGCACAAATTGAGAGCTTGGGTAAGAAGGGGTATAGTGTGCCCTGCCTTCATTAGATTTCAGACTTATTGTCAGAGTACATACATGACATGACATACAACCCTGAGATTTTTTTCTGTGGGCGAAGCAGTATTACCACTTACTGGTAGTGCAAGAAAAACCTGTGCACAGCTTATAACATGCAACCAAATAAAGAACTAAACAGATAATGAATGTAAACAAACTGCAATACAGAAATAATAAAAATCAATAAATTCCATAAGAGTCCTTAGATGAGTCTCTGATTGCGTTTGTTGTTGAGGAGTTTGATGGTGGAGGGGAAGCAGGTGTTCCTGAACCTGGTGGAGAGAGCGAGTCTTGTGGCACCGACACTTTTTTTTCTGATGGCAGCAATGAGAACAGACAGTGTGCTGGGTGGTGTGAGTCTTCGATGATCGCTGCTGCTCTCCGACGGTAGCTTTCCCTGTAGATGCTCTCGATAGAGGGGAAGGTATTGCCTGTGATGTTCACTACCTTTTGGAGAACTTTATGCTCAGGGGTATTGGAGTCTGTACCAGACCATGATGCAGTGGATCAGCAGGCTTTCTACCACATCTCTGTAGAAATTTGCTAGGGTTTCTTTGGTTGTACCAAACCTCTGCAAACTCCTGAGGAAGTATAGGCCCTGATCTGCTTTCTTCATAATACCATTAGAGTGTCGGGTCCAGGAAATTTCCTCCGAGATAGTGACACTCTAAGAACTTAAATTTGCTCACCCTCTCTACCTCTGATTCCCCCAGTGATTGTATACCTTTGGCTTTCCCTTCCTGGACAACAATCAGCCTCTTAGTTTTGGTGACATTGAGTGCAAGGTTGCTGGTGCACTATTCAGCCAAGTTTTCAATCTCCCTCCTGTATTGTGACTCATCATTTTAGTTTATTCAACTCACTACTGTGATATTGTCAGCAAATTTGTAAATGGTGTTATTTTCATACTGAGCCACACAGTCATAGGTGTAAAGTGAGTAGAGCAGGAGGCTAAGAACGCAGTTCTGTGATGCTCTGGTACTGATGCAGATTGTGGAGGAGATATTCTTGCCAATCCTCACTGATTATGATCTGGAGATGAAGAAATCCAGGATCTAATTACACAGCGGGGTGTTAACTCCCAGGTCTTGGAGTTTGCTGATCAATTTTGAGCGGATAATGGTGTTAAATGCTGAACCGTAGTCGATAAAGAACATGCGGATGAATGTATCTTTACTGTCCAGGTGTTCCAGGGCTTTGTGTAGAGCCAGTGAGATGGCACGCGCCATAGACCTTTGGCTATGATAAGCGAACTGGAACAAATCCATGTCGCTGCTGAGACAGGTGCTGATCTGCTTCATTACCAGCCTTTCAAAACATTTCATCACTGTTGATATAAGTACTACTGATTGATAGTCATTAAGGGAGGTTACCACACTCTTCTTGGGCACCAGTATTATTGACGTCTGTTTGAAAATGATGGGTACCACACCCTGCTGGAGTGAGATATTGAAGCTATCTGTGAATACATTAGCAAGATGGTCAGCATAGATATATGTTACTCTCCCTGAAGGCAGCATGTATAACATTCTTATATATGGAGAGGAAGGGATAATCAGGGCATGTGGAGGGGTAGAAGGGTGGTTCTTTGTTTCTACTGTTGTCAAATCAGGTGTAGAAGGTGTTAAGATCCTCTGGGAGTGAAGCTCTGCTGTCTGCTACTTTACCAGATTTGGTTTTGTAGCAGGTTATGGCATTTAGGCCCTGTCACAGCTGTCGGGTGTCCCTTGTTTAAGTATTGTGCCAGCTCTATGAAACTGATGAGACTAAGATGGGAGCATTGGGTTCCATTCTGGTTACCTCATACAGGAAAGGTGCAGATGATTTAGAGCGTTGGCAGAGGAAATTTAGTAGGCTGTTGCTTGGATCGGAGAAAGTCTTCTTCAGCAAGGTGGACAGGGCTGGCGCTTTTCTCTTTGAAATGACAATGTATGAGGGGTGGCAATGGAGGTACATGTGATTAAATAAAGTGGTCACCCAGCAAACGCCAGCAGGGAGATGTCAGGTGAATTATTTTTCACAGAGTGGTGGTTGCCTTGAATGCGTTGCTGGGGTGAGGTGGTACAATGGAGACATTCCAAAGACTCTTAGACAGGCACATGGATGGATGGAGGGTTATGGGTGTGAGATAGGAAGGATTAGATTGTTGTGGAGTAGGTTTACATGGGTCAGCACAGCATCATGGGCTGAAGAGCCTGTACTGTATTGTAATGTTCTGTTCTAACAACAGCTTCACATTTACCCTCATCTTAAGAAATAGGAGCAGGTCATCTGGCCTGTCGAGCCTGCTCCACCATTCAGTGTGGTCATGGCCAAACTGGTCTTCACCTACCTGCCTTTTCCCCATATCCCTTAATTCCCCGAAATCTATCCAACCTTGTGTTAAATATAGTTACTGAGGTATCCTCCACTGCTTCGATGAGCAGCAAATTCCACAAATTCATCACCCTCTGTAAAAAGAAGTTCCTCCTCATCCCCATCCTAAATCTGCTACCCTGAAACTTGAGGTTATGTCTCCTAGTTCTGGTCTCCCCTACCAATGGAAATAACTTGCCTACCTCAATCTTATCTATGCCTTTCATAATTTTATGTGTTTCTAGAAGATCCCCTCTTATTTTTATAAATTCCAGTGAGTACAGTCCCAGACGACGTCTCTCTTCATATCTCAACACTTTAATCTCTGTAGTGAACCTGGTGAACCGCTTCCAAAGTCAGTACATCCTTCCTTGGGTAAGGAGACCAGAACTGCATGCGGTACTCCAGATGCGGTCTCACCAGTACTCTGCACCGTTGCAGCATAACCTCTCTGCTCTTAAATTCAATCCCTCTATCAATGAAGGTCAATATTCCATTTGCCTTGGTAGCCTGGTGCACCTGCAAACCAACCTTTTGCAATACATTCACTCCCAAGTCCTTCTGTACATCAAAACGATGCAATCACTTGCGTTTAAATAATCGGGCGGCACAGTTAACATAGTGGTTCAAATTCAGCGCTGTGAGTTTTATTTTGGGCAGTGCAGTTGGCATTGTGGTTAGCACAACGTCTTTATAGTGCCAGCGGTTCAGACCGGGGTTTGAATCCCATGCTGTCCGTAAGAAGTTGGTATGTTCTCCCCATGTCTGTTTGGATTTTCATCAGGGCTCTGGTTTCCTCCCACCCTTCAAAATGTACCGGTGATGTAAGTTAATGGGATGTAAATCGGACAGCATGGATTCATGGGGTGAAATGGCCTTTTACCATGCTGTATGTCTAAATTTAAAATTAAATTCTGATTTTCCATTCTTCCAAAGTGGATAACCTCATATTTTCCAACATGGGTACTCCATCTGTCAGACCTTCGCCCACTCGTCTAACCTATCTCCGGACTCTCCGTACCTTTTGCACAAACTACTTTTCCACTCGATTTCGTGTCATCAGCGAACTTGGATACTCTGCAACGGTGGTTCTCAAGCATTTTCTTTCCACTCATATACCACTTTAAGTAATCCCTATGCCATTGGTGCTCTGTGATTAGTAAAGCCTCTTTCAGGTGGCCAGAATACCGCGATGTAAATCCGCGTATTTTACCCGAATGCGTTTGTCGGGAGGCCGCCTGAAAGAGACTGATGCGGCTCAAGGAGTACGCAGCAATCCTCCTCCGGGAGGTAGAATCTCTGCATCGGAGCAGTCCCCCGAGGCATCTGAAAGCAGCAGCCTATAAGCGGCTGATGACAATCAGCCGGCGACCCAACTCCCTGCACCTGACAGACCCCACTCCCCGCTGCCTGACAGCCCCCCTCCCCACTGTCTGACAACCCCCCTCTCCGCGCCTGACACTCCCCCCTGCTGCCTGACAGTCTCTCTCTCCGCGCCTGATAGCCCCCCCCTCCCCACTGCTTGACAGCTACCACTGCCCCAACGTCCCGCGCTGACAGGAGCCGGAGTGTGCTCTGAGGCACTTCTCCTGCAGCTGTGTGCAGCACTTTCAGGCTTTCCACCTGAAAGACCATTCCACAGGGCTGTATCTGCTTCTAATTTTAATTCTTGGTGGAGAATACACCTGAAGGTGGCTTAAGGGATTGCTTAAGGTGGTGTGTGAGTGGAAAGGGAAGGTTGAAAACCACTGCTATAGACCCAATTGTTATTGAAATATTTTGATTGAGAAAAATTGTCATTGGCCCATTTCCTTTGGAGTTATGAAACTGTGCACATAACGAGTCAATGAGGTACAATTAAAACAGTGGTTTTCAAACTTTTTCTTTCCACCCACATCCCACTTTAAGCAATCCCTTACTAATCACAGAGCACCTACGGCTTAGGTAATACTTAAAGTGGGATGTGAGTGGAAAGAAAAAGGTTGAGAACCACTGCACTACACTCTGGTCCCTCTTCCAGATCATCGATGTATATGGTGAACAGTTGTGGGCCTAGAACTGACCCCTGTGCCACCCCATTCACTACCGATTGCCAACCAGAAAAACACACCTGCTTTCTATTGGTTAACAATTCTCTATCCATGTTAATACATCAGCCCCAATCCATGCATCCTTATCTTCTGTATAAGTTTTTTATGTGGCACCTTATTGAACGCCTTCAGAAAATTCAGGTGAACAATTTTCACCTGGTCCCCTCTATCTACCGTTCTTGTTATATTCTCAAAGAACTCCAGTAAGTTTGTCAAACGGGACCTGCTTTTGCTGAATTCATGCTGGGTCTGCCTGGTGGATCCATTTTGCTCCAGATACCTCACTATTTCTTCTTTAATGATAGCTTCAAGCATTTTCCTAACTACAGATGTTAAATTAACTGGCCTTTAGTTCCCTTCCTTTTGACTATATCTTTTTTTGGATAGTGATGTTACATTTGCCACCTTTCAATCCACCAGGACCTGCCCCAGAGTTCAGAGAATTTTGGTATATTAACACCAAAGCCTCGACTATAATTTCAGCCATTTCTTTCAGTATCCTCGGATGCAGGACCAGGGGATTTAACTATATTTAGATCCTCAGGGTTTTTGGGAATGGCCTGTTTAGTGATAGATACTACATCCAGGTCCTCTCCTCCCATCCAGAACATCTGTCTTTGACATGGTTGACGTGTCCACTATCGTGAATACTGCACATTCATAGCCTCAGCCATTTCCTCATCATCCAATATCAATTCTCCCTTCACTTCTTCCAACGGTCCAATCTTCACTTTAGCCACCCATTTGTGCTTTATAGAAATAGAACATTTCCACTGTCCATTGTTATATTTTGTGTTAATCTTTTCTCATAGTCTAACTTCCCTTTCTTAATTGCTTGCTTCGTGGTTTGTTGTTGCTTAAAGATTACCCAATCTCCTCGTTTCTCACTGCTCTTGGCGGCTTTCAACACACAAGCTTTTAGTTTGATGCCTTTCTTGATCTCCTTAGTTGTCCAAGGCTTGCTTCCCCCATACTTGCTTTTAACTGGAATATATTTGGGGAGGCTCGTGGGCCGGAAAAGCCTGTTAACATGCTGTATTTCTAAATTTAAATAACTTTCAGTGTTCTGGCTGATATTTTCGAGGCAACCTTGAGGAGGACTTCATTGAATGCATACAGGATGGCTTTCTTGAACAGCATGTTACTGAACCAACCTGCTCTCTTGGATCTGGTCCTGTGTAATGAGACAGGTAAAATTAGTGATCTTCTTGTTAGGGATCACAGTAGAATTGAACAAATGGGCGGATACAATACTTCAGTATAAAATGAGTTGTGTTATGCCTAAACAAGGGAAACTGCATGGGGATGAGGCAGGAGTTGGCCAGGGTAGACTGGGAAGGCAGGCTCTATGACAGGATGGCCCAGGAACAGTTGAAGACTTTCAAAGAGATTTTTCCACAGTGCTCAACAAGAGATTTTAAAAAGAAAAATGATAATTTTAAAATTTGATGTGTAGCTTAACTGGAAACCAATTAAAGTGGAAAAAGTACAGGGGAGACTAAGAGAAATGGTCTGAATTAGGCTATTGACAGCAGTGATTTTAGAAGGTGGGTCAAGTTCTGCCAACAATGAATTGGAATAGAGAGCCCTGGAATGTACTTTAAGAACAAATGCTCAGTGGCAAATGAGGCGAGGCCAGTTGAGTTGGTGATTTATAGTTGGCGGTTCAAGATCAGAATTTATTGTCCTGAAACTTTTTTTTGAAGCAGCATCACATTTATATAAACCACCGTACAAATTAAATAAAAATAGTGCAAGAAAAAGACAAAGTTAGGCAATGTGCATTGTTCTGGTAGCCCAGTGGATATTTTTGGCTGTGTTCTTTAGCTGATGTTAGGATTGACTATGCGTTTGTGAACAGTGTACTTGAACATTAGAGGAGGGTTGAATTTAATGGCTGGGAAACCATTTGTGTTGGTGTAAATATTTGCGTATTTCTGCTCAGAAATGCTGGATATTGGCCAAGCAGGTTAATTTCAGTTATCAGAACTGCATGGCCTCATCCTTCTGAAGCTACAGTTAATAAAGTGGCAGCCAAATAACTAGTATATGACAGAGTGCCAATAGCTGGAAAGACGTCTGTATTTATGACTCATTTGAACATTCTTTTGAAAATTGATAATTGTAGGTTAACCAAAAATTGCTGTTGGGATGATGCAAAATTCATGAAAATCCCTGATGATTGTTGAAAAGAATCACATCATTTGACAAATCATTTGCATTCATATTGGCAAATAGCTGTAAATCTTCAGTACCCGTCCCCCGCCCCAATCAACCCTCGCTTTGGAGTGCCCCGATTGTACCCCTCCCTGGATTTGGAAAAGCTACATAATTTAAAGTGGACGGTACATACCTGATGACCACTTTTTTTTCTCACTTTTTAGTCTCGTCTTGAACTATCTTGTTTTCTTGCTTTTTTTCTATTTTTCTTATTTTTTTCTCAGGGGGAAGGGATGAAGGGTTAATTATAATTAGACGTGAAATAGCTATTAATGGATATATATTACTTTTTTTCAGAAACTTACTTTGTCTTTTGCACTCTTTGACTTGAAAATTTATAAATAAAATATTTTTAAAAAAAGTTTTCAATCATATTGGATGAAATAATTATGTAACTTAGAATACATTATATTTCTTTATCTGTTGATGCATTTTGTCCTTGTACCTTGATAATTGTTAAGATGCAGAACCAACAACCTGTATCTGAACTTTAAAAAACGAAAGAGATGTTTGTTGACTTCAGGAGGGCTCGGAGAGGGGGGACCATGCTTCACTGACCATTGACGGCTCTACTGTTGAGGCTGTCAGGAGTATCATGTTCCTTGGAGTGCACTTGGCGGAGAATCTCACATGATGCCTTCACACCAGCTCCATAGCCAAGAGAGCCCAGCAGCGCCTCTACTTCCTGCGAAGGCTGAGGAAAGTCCATCTCCCACCCTCCATCCTCATTACGCTCTCCAGGGGACGTATCAAGAGCATCCTGTGCAACTGGATCACCGCCTGTTTTGGAAGCTGTACCACCTCTGACCTCAAGATCCTGCAGAGAATAGTGAAGTCAGTGAAAAAGATCATTGGGGGCTCTCTTCCTACCATGACAGACATCTACAACTCTCGGTGCAGGCAAAAGGCAATAAACATTGTGAAGGACTCTACACACCCCTCACGTAAACTGTTCTCCCTTCTGTCATCTGGTAGGAGGTACTGCAGCACTCGGGACTTTACATCCAGATTGGCCAACAGTTCCCCCCCCTTACCCCCTCTCCCCCCCCGCCCCACCAAGCCATCAGGCTCCTGAATTCCCAGAATATATGTGGATAGGGTTCTGTAGACTTTTACTGTATACATTTTAATATTCCAATGTGTTTAATTTCCATTCTAACTTGTATCTATATAAATAAGCTCTGTGGTCCTGGAGAAACAGCATCATGTCTTTAGCATGGTATGAACGATAAATAAAGATGACTTGAGATGAATATAGTTAATTTGATCTTTTTAAAATGTTATAAGATGAAAGGTTAACATTTTCTTTTCCATTTTGACTACCTTTTCTATAATGTTTATCATGATATTATGTTGGTATACCAGCCTATTGGTCAATGGTCAGTGGAGCATGTTCGTGTCCTCCCCCCACCCCCCCCCCCACCCCCCCCGCTCCCCCGGGCCCTTCTGAAGTCAACAAATATAAAAACACAGAATGAACTATATGCAATAAGATTGCAAAATTCTAAAATATATTGTTTAAAAAAAAACTGATTCTAAAAACATAAGTACAGCACCACTTAACACCGTGAATTGATCATGGCTTCTTGAAAAAAGCTTTTTTATGTCTAGTAGTTCCCGAGTGAAGGCTCCTATAGCGTCTGCCCAATGGAAGGAGAGTAAATAGTTCATGGTTAGGGTGTGTTGCGTCTTTAATGATATTCCTTGCCCCGTCCAAACATTGTCCCCTATAGATAGATTCGATGGTAGGCAATTGCATTCCAACATTCCATTGGGCAGTGTTGACTACCTGCTGGAGGGCCTTCTTATCTTTAGCAGAACAATTCCCAAACCACTCCGAAGTACTGTATGTCAGCACGCTCTCAATAGTACATCTATAGAAACCCAACAACATTCTGGCACTGAGGTGTAACTTCCTCATCTATCTCAAAAAATAAAGATGTTGTTGTGCCTTTTTGATCAACCTTGATGAATTCAAAGACCACGTGAGGTCATCAGAGATATGGATACCCAGGAATTTGAAGCTCTGTAACTGCTCCACCACCGCTCCATTGATGTAAATTGGGGCGTGCGTGTGTGGCTACCCGCCCATCTAAATGATCTCTTTTCCCTTCTGGGTATTGAGTAACAAATTGTTCTCAGCACTCGTCCCCTGTGATCAGGCCTACTACCGTGGTGTCATCTGTGAACTTTATAATTAAATTTGAGTTGTACGTGGGAATGCAGTTGGAGGTAAAGATGGAATACAAAAGGGGGCTCAGCACGCAACCCTGGGGCTTTCCAGTGTTCAAAGCGAGGCTGGAGGAGAAAATATTGCCCAACCAAACAGACTGGGGTCTGTTAGTAAGGAAATCCAGAATCTAATGAAAGTTTGGTTATCAGTTTTGATGACACCGCAGGGTTGAAAGCTCATCTACAATCAGTAAATGGTAATGTTACATAGGTGTTTGGTCTATCCAGGTGAGTCATTGTGGAAATTACATCCTCTGTCTACCTCTTTGCACAGTAGGCGAATTGATGTTGATTCATAGTGGCAGGCAAACAAGATTTCAGGTGAGATAAAACCAACCTCTCAAAAATGTTTTTGATAATGGGAGTAAGTGCAACAGAATGATAATCATTCAGACTCATGATGGAAGAGAACTTTGGCACCTGATCGAATATAGCAGTTTTAAAACTTGTTGGAACAACAGCTTGGCCAAAAACTGATTAAAAATATCTGTAAAAACCTCTGCCAACTGATCTGCACAAGCACTAAGCACTCAACCAGGAATGCCAACCAGTCCGGCTGCCTTCTGCACATTCACCCGACTAAGGATGGCCCATACATCTTTATTTGTAATTCATTGGTAGAATTAAAATTTTTTAAATTAAATTAGCACGGTAACAGCTCAATTTGCTCCACGAATCTGTACCGCCCTACATCCCCAGAACATTTTAGAAGAGTAGGAGGAAACCGGAGCCCCAGGAGAAAACCCATGCAGGCACTGGGAGAATGTACAAACTCCTTACAGCGCAGGTTTCGAACCCCGGTCCAAAACGCTGGCGCTGTAAAGGCCTTGCACTAACTGCTACACCAACCATGCCAAAAAAGTCATTTGGAGTCAATTGCAGGAGAATTCTTTGACCACTAGATTAATAACAAAATAGCTTGAGTGGTAACATTTTGATCAACATTCATCTTGAATCAACCCAGGTTCCATCATATAAGTTTTTAAATTTATAATCTGGTGGAATGCATTTCATTCTTTTATTTAGATGGGGAGAAAATTCAAAATTCCAAGGTTCAAAGGGACTTGGGAGACCTCATGCAGGATACCCTAACCTCTGAAGGCAAATGCAATGTTGGCATTCATTTATAGAGGATGTAATGTTGAGACTATAAAGCACTGGTGAGACCTCACTTGGAGTACTGTGTACAGTTCTGGGTGCCTTATTTGAGAAAAGATGTGCTGGCGTTGTCGAAGGTTCAGAGAAGATTTGCTGGAATGATACCAGGAATGAAAAGTTTAGCATTATGAGGAGCAGATGTTGGCTCTTGGACTGTTCTCGTTGGGAGTACAGAAGGATGAGTGCTGAAACATTTGGACAGTGTAGATGTGGCAAGGATGTTTCCCATGATAGGAGATTCTAGGACAAGAGGGCATAACTTCAAGATAAAAGAGTGTCAATTTAAAACAGAAATGGGGAAAAATTTCTTGGTCAGAGGGTTGTGAGACTGTGGAGTTTGTCACATTGACATGTCAGGACATCAGGGAGAAAACTGAGGAGTGGGGCTGAGTGGGAGGATAGATCAGAATGGAGAGGCAGACTTGATAGGCCAATGGACCTTCTTCTGCTCCTATGTCTTGTAATCTTCTGATTTCTTAAGTCAGATGGTTACAATTGGAGAATTTTTTTGGTTATCCACATCTAAAAATATTCTGCTTTTCATGCTTTGTCACAATCAGTGAATTAGTTGTGGAATATGCAAATTACTTTGTGGCAAGAATTTGGTTTAAGTACACCTTTTGAAGCTGCTAAGCAATTGCAAACACGACTAACTGAGACTAGGTCATATGAAGATCAACATGTCCCAGCTATTCCTGGGTGTGTTTGTTTGTAACTGTAGCACACTCTGCCAGATCCCTTTCCTGTGGTGTCCTGTGAATCCTTATTATTTAGCGATGGATTGTATGTTGTGCTAACAAGTGAAATATCATTAGTTGGTCTGAGGTCATTGTTTGGAAAAGAAAATTAAATAGAAACCAACAGAAAAATCTTCCGACAAAGTTTAATTGGCTTTTGTTGTAGATGTGTTTTTATTATTTGAATATGTGAATTTTAATGTAATGATTGGGGATATTTAAATGTGGTATTGGAGCTTTTATTGGATAAGTATTCAAGAGTAAAAGGGAAAAATGGTGGAAGAGTACTAAAATTGAATTGTACAATGCTTAATGAGGTTTGAATTTTGTTTTAAGATGGTGGTTTATGTGACTAATATGATGATAGATGTGAAGTTAGTTGATATTTGGTGAAGGTTTATTTCTTTTGAGAAAGATTTTTTTCATCTTTTCATGCTACAATTCTTTTTTAAGAATTGATTATTGTTTAAGAATTTTTGATAGATAATATTACTAATTTTACTAATTTTTTATATTAAGTTTGAGTTAAATACATTTTATTTTGACTTCGTTTGTTTAATATATGCATTTAAGTTTGATTTAAATATGTTTTTAAGTGTGATATCTTAGTATTAATTACTTTTCTCTTTGTTAGTATTTTAATCTGTTATGTTTTTGTTTTTTTTGTAAGTGGGTTTTTTTTCTTATATATTACTAACTTTATTCTTCACTCTTTATTTTGGGGGGAAGGGGGGGTATAGTTTATTTAGATTACTGATGCTGTATTGTAATTTCATTATCTTATTCTTAATTTTTTAAATGTAATCTTATATTTTATTCATGTTATAAAATCTTAAAGTTTAAAAAAAAGTTTAATTGGGCTCCACAGTCTTAGAAAAAGGGTTGAATGAGCTGACCTCAGATTGTTTGCTGGTGCAACCAATATTCCCAGCCCCTCCTCTCTGTGCAGAGCAACTGCTGGAAATAGATAAGTGTGCAGCCTTTCAATGAGGTCTCATTGCCAGGAACATAATCGGTGCCTTTTTTGGTATTATTCATATTCAAGCCCCAAGCTCCATGAACATATTTGGAAGAAGTGAATGTATTTGGATTTTTAAATTTAATTTTAATTTAGACTTACGGCATGATAACAGGACATTTCAGCCCGCGAGCCCAATTTTACACCCCATTAACCTACACCTCCGGTACATTTTAAAAGATGGGAGGAAACCGGAGCCCCAGAGAAAACCCACGCAGACACGGGGAGAACGTGCAACCTCCTTACAGACAGTGCGTGACTTGAATCCCAGTCCGGTCCCGATCGCTGGCCCTGTAAAGGCGTTACCCTGACTGCTACGCCAACCATGTTAGGGGATGGTGATAAGATTGCAAAATTATCAGTTGGTCAACAGTCCAAGTAGTATTTTGCTACTTCATGCAGACTGTTTTAAAAACTCTTGAAAAAGAGCAGTAGTATCGACTTTACAGGAAGGTGAGTGAGATGGAAGTTAATGGGCAGCTTCTGAATGAAGTACAAACAATACTTTTAGTGTTGCACATTATGGTGACTAAAAATATTAATATAAAAAAGACATTGAAATTGATCTACTTTTCTAACCATTCTGTATCGAAGTTCTAAATTTAGGATTTCATATAAATGTCTACCATCAAACTATTTAATAGTGATTTAATCTTAAACATTGTGCATTCATTAAATTCAGAGATGGTATTTAGTTACATTCAACACATGGAAATGGGCAGACTTGACATCTGTTCCTGTAATTTGAGGTTTGCATGCAATACACTAACCCCAAATGGCCAGGACTTCCTCTCAGTTACAGTATAGGGTCTTGGATAATTAGGCCATTGTTTTGAGCTGTAGAATCCAAGCCAAATACTGCTCCAGTATGGAGATCTTTAACTGGAGAAATAAAGTCGACTCTTAATTCTACTTTTTCATTCTTGCCAGATTTTTCAGAACTGAATTTTCTCAGGTTCATTTAGCAACGTGAGATCGTCAGAAGCAAATGTTTCCCCAAATTTTAGCTGATTATGTACACATGCAGTTAAGATATATTTTTCATCTTATTGCATTTCCTGTCTTGAAGCAGAAAATACATTTGTCATAGTTAAAGGAATTTTATACAAGAGACTCAGTAAGAAGGCATATTTTTGTGCAGTGCACAAGCGAAATGTTAAGGCCCTACAGGGTCTGTGTTCAAGTTCTCTTTATTTTAATAAAAGTTTATTTAAAAAAAAATTGATTTGCAGAAATTAGAGATGACTTAAACAGCCACTTAGTCCATTCTCATCATCATGAATCCAAGTCTGAAAATTTGTCATGGAATTCCCAGTATTTACCACAATTAATTTACCTCCCTTCAGAACATATTTTGCCACAAATTGCATGGACCTCTGCTGCTTCGGAGATGTCTTTTTAATGAATGAAATTTACCGTCAGAGGAAGGAACCTTGAATTATGGGGGGAAAAAATGGTATGAATTGGAAACAGATTAGAAATAATAGACAGAAAACGATACAGAAAGGGAAAAAAAAACGTTAAATTGTTCTCAGAGCTGCTTTAAAAATTTACTGCAGTGCAGTTTGTGAGGCACGCCAAGGTCCAAGCTCGTGGTTGCCTTTGGGTTATAGAGTAAGTGTTTTGAGCTGGGTGCAGAACAAAGCTGTGTGCCTTTTTATAACAATTGGCTCTGTGATTTTCCTCTTGCACCATTTTAGACATGAAAGATATAACCAGTTTGCAGTTGGATTCAGTGTCGATATTCAGGTGGCTTTATGCACTGTGTGATTCATTGGTTTCCAAAGTGAAGCCTCCTCGGCAGTAGCTTCCAAACAGAATTTTAAAGTACGCCAGTTATTTATTGCCAAATCATTCTTTTTCAATTTTATTTATAACGTCGATTGAGCCTGGACAAATTGTCAGTTTCAAGCAATTTTATATTATTTGAAACAAACTGGACGGGCCTATGTTATTTCTGGAGCCTGCCCAAATGGTGAAAAAGTACTTTTGTTTGCCTTGTGGGATTTGTGGAGCAGATGTTAAGTACATAAGGTTACATATTGGTTTGAGAGTAATGCAGATGTTCCTCTGAAACTCTTACTTTGAGAGTAAGAATCCAGGTGATTTGGAAATTGCCTGAATTGTATCTAATCCAGGTTTTCTCTTCATTTATTTTATTATATTCTTGTTCCCTTTCTGTCCAAACTCCATTACCCCATCAAAACGTTTGCCTTCTTTCGCAGACTTCCAAACCCCATTCCGTTGGCTATTTGGAACACTTGCACTCCTTGGCTCTAGCTTCCCTTCCCCCCCCCCACTTCTCCCCACTCCCTCTGACCCCAGCTGACCTCTGTTGCTTGTTGACTATCATTGCCCCTTCTGTTTGACATTGCTCACCTTTTCACTACAGTGCTCTAGTTTATTTTTTCCCCCCACAGCTGGTCCCTGTGTTGGTTTGAAGTGATGGTATTTCCTCAGATTATTTAATTTCCTTTCAATTTGGATGGGAGGGAGAGGGTAACAATTCTGTTTTGAAGTAAACTTCAACAGCTGTCAACCAGTGTATACATTGATATTGTAAATAATAGATCCAAGACAAGCAATCCAAGTTTGATCTTCACTAGGCGATAGGGGAAGCCGAAGAGGCAGTACTGCACTGGGCTTGATTCCCATTAAAACATCAAGGACACCTGGTGACTCTGGCAGGACAGAGTACAGGGCAAAACCGGCTGGCATTGCCTGTAAAAGCACAACATTCTCTGACAAACAATGTATTCTTAACTTGCTTTGAATGGAGAGCCTCGATGGCCCTAACATTGACCTCAACTACTTAATGCACACCTGTACCCACGATCCCTGCTGCTGATGTCAAATAGGTCTTTCAGAGAGTGAACCCGCCAAAAGCATCTGGCCTAGATGGTGACCCAAGAGCCTGTGCAGTTCAGTCTGCAGGTGTCTTCACAGATATCTTTTAATCTCTTCCTATACAGGCCACCATGCTATCAATATCAAAGAAATGGGCTTCAGAAACTACTGATCGGTGGCTCTGATATCCACCATTGTGGAATGCTTTGAGAGACTGGCCAGGGCCCGCATTAGCTCTGGTTCACCAGCCAATCTTAATCCAAAGCAAATTGCTGAGCAATTCCATGCAGATACCATCTTACGAGCTCTCCTCTCAGCCGTGGAGCACCTGTACTCCTCAGTCAGATACACTTCTACTGGTGTATTGTGGGGAACATTCTGGCTGGATCATCACTGGATTCATCACTGTCTGGTAGGGAGGCGCCAACTCAGGACAAGAACAAAACTCCAGAGGGTGGTTAACTCGGCCTGCAACATCACAGGTACCAGCCTTCACTCCATCGAGGATATCAACAAGAGGTGGTGTCTTCAGAAAACAGTCTCTATCTTCAAAGACCCCCACCACCCAGGCCATGCCCTCTTCACTCTGCTACCATCGGGGAAAAGGTACAGGAGCTTAAAGACAAACGCTCAATGGCACAAGGACAGCTTCTTCCCCACTGCCATCAGATTCCTGAATCATCTAAGATAATTAAAAAAAAAATTATTCTTGTAAAAGTGGTTTATAGGAATGTTTGCTCTATGATGTTGCCGAAAAACACCGAATTTCATGACTTGGTCATGACAATGAATTCTGATTCTAATAATAGTTCAGTTGCACATTTCCCACCTAACTCATCCCTAAATTTCGAGACTTGGGCCTCAGCGGCTCTCCCCGCCCCCCCAGCCACTGGATCCTTGACTTCCTGCCTGACGGATCAGTGAGGATGGGAAGCAACCTCTCCTCAAGGATCATGATCAACACTGGTGCTCTTCAAAGATGTGTTCTGTATTCAGATGCTTAATATACCCACGTAATATACACACCCAAGGCTGTGTAGCCAAGTATTGCTCCAACTTTATCTCTAAGTTTTCCGATAAGATCATGGTGGTTGGCCGGATATTGAATAATGATGTGACAAGTGCAGGAAGGAGATTGAGTCTTGAGGCCTGGTGCCCAAGTAACAATTTTAAATTGTTAGCACTATTTACTCTTGCTGATATTGTTGCCTGTCTTGGTCTTTTAGGAAGGAGTCTTTCAGAAAGCATAAAAAAACTAATTTCTTCCTTCATTCTTTTATTAATTACCTTGTTTAACTCGTCTACCTTTGTTGCCCAGGTTTTCTGGGTACTCATCTACCTGTCAGTAGAGAGAGTTTTTTTCTCCATTGCCGACTATCTGCTGACATTTTCATTAAAAGTTGGCTTGTTTTATTGCTTTGTCAAATGCAGAAAACATTCTTGAGATTTTGCAACTTGTGATTTTTATCTTTGGATTTATCATTAAATCATTTGTTTGTGTTTTCCATTAAAGGTTGACTCTGCAGGGATAAAATTCTGATGTCAAAATGAGGATTTCCCTTGAAGCTTGAATTCATCAGGCTTTTGCTTAAATGTGCTGTGGTTGCAGGGTCCCTGTTGAGGATGGCTGGACTAGATAGAGGATTATTGGCACTAGAAAAAAGCAGCATTCCGCAAAAGCAAGAGACTTTTATAAAATATAAATGGAGCCCAACATTGTGAAATTCTTGGCTTGGCCTTGTTGGATGGATGCCAAAGTAATTGACGGGTGTATAAGATGATTGGGGCTCTTGTGTGATAACAGACTTCAGATGGACGGGATGTCAAATTTCTGGGGTTCATCTCTCAAAAAGGTAAAGGTGCTTTCAGAATGATAAAGAAAGGACATGTCGCTCAACTGCACTTATTTACATTTGCAATGGACTTGAATTGCTGGTTTGCAAAGATTCAGAGATTAATTAATGACGACCTTTTTTTGTAAAAACCCACTTGTTAAGAGATCACTGAATAGCTGATGGAATAATCAATATCCCTCTCCTTATTTAAACCTACACACTTGAGATCTAAGATTCCATTTTATGTCATGTACATAAAAATATTTCCTTTGTTTGCCCTGCAAAAGCAAACAAAAAGTCCCCAAGTAATCCAGCACCATCTTTGCACTCTGTCTCAGTGGTCAATGCAACAGTGTCTTCTAGTTTCTGACCAGGTCATCTTTCCCTGACTGTAGCATCTTCATGGCTGAAGAGCTGCTCATTTTAAGCCAATTTTGCCTTAGATTTCATGTTATTGCAACTGCAGTTGACCCCATTCTCCAGCCACAGTTTGCAAATTTTGCTGTTTGGATTTGTAGACCACCTGGCACACAAGATGTCTAGACAGCTAGATGATTAGTCATCTTGTTTATTTTGGTGTGACCCATTCATCTGACTTTGTACACTTTCAGTCAATCACGGATTCGCAAATAATTTATAAATACTGCATTCTTTCTGCAAACCACCATCCTCATCTGTTTGTTCAATTAGTCCAATTAGTGAATTAGTATGTTAGCTGATCTTTGAATTCAGAAGAGGGGGCAGAGACCTTGCCCCTGCCTACATCAATTGCACTGAAGTGGAAAGAGTAGATTGCATCAAGTTCTTGGGAATAAATATCTCCAGTGGCCTGTCCTGGACCAAGCATGTGATGCAACGGCAAGAAACTGAATCAAGGCCTCTACTTTCTGAAAAAATTAAGGAAGTTTGGCATGTCCCTCAACAACAACTACAGAGCACCATGGAAGGCATAATTACAGGTTGCATTACAGCATGGTATGGGAGCTGATCCGTTCACGATCGTAAACTGCAAAAAGCAGTTAATGCAGGTCAGAACATTGCGCAAACACCCCCTCCCCTCCATGGATTCTGTGGTATCTCATTTAAGCTCAATTATAAAGGAAAAAGTTCCATTATTCTAATGTAATACTACATTTAGAATATAATAAACATGAAATTCTTTAATTTTGTCTACCTTAAGGAAGACAGAGAGTCGCCACTTTGTCTAATACCCCACAGAAATGAGGCCCCAGTGAGGAACAAACTCACAACAGCTGGTTTACAAGACCAGTGCTCTAACCACTGAGCTATCAGAACCTTAATCATAGAACCTGAAACTTGGAGCATTAAATTATCAGTGGTGAGCTCCAATCAAGAATTGCCAGGATGCAAATTCAGCAACACTTGGATGTTTGCATTGCACTTTATAATATTTTTGAAAATATTTCCTTTCTTCAGTGCCTCTTCTTTATATGTGAATTGTGTGACTTATTAATTCTACAAATATTTGAATAATAATTTCACACTTCATTTGCAAACATTTTTTCTGCATTCACTCAATGTGATTAGGCAATGCCAAAGATCATGCTTGAAAATGTTTTTTTACACACTTATGCATAAACTTTGTGGCCCAATAATCATAACTGATTTGAATTAATGATTTTTATCTCAGCCTTTTCTGGTGGGTGGAGTAGAATTTTTATTTGTCTGTTTGAGCTTTCTTGACTATAAATTTTATGATCAGACCAAATTTGACAATAAGCTGTCAAAAGCTTGTTTGAAGAGGAAAAGGGGTTTGTAGGGCTGAAGAGGGTTGTTGAAATCAAGGGGAGATAGTTGAAAAGAAAGACTAATAGTTTCAGGTTGGAGATCAATTTGGATCAGAAAGCATTGTGGTGAGCCAGATGGCACAAGTCAATATTTTGTAATCAGATCTTCCTCTGGTTGTGTAGGTATTTTGCTTTCATTTTTAAATTTATGGAACAATGAAACAGAACAAAAAACACCAAAAAAAACTCCACTTCCCTACCCTTTCTATATAAAACCAAATAAACAAAGAAAAATTAAAAAAGGTGCCTACAGTGAAACACGTAGGGGGGCTGTACTAACACAGTCGTTATCTTTTAAAGCGTTTTCTCGCTAATGTAAGGTAAAACATCATGAGATGGGAATGTGTAAGGAGTTACCCTGCCCTGTACAGGGCTGTAACAAGATGTAAATGCATCCTTGTACTTACAAGATAAGAGAGACATTGATGGATTGAGAGGCAGGAAGCTAGCAGGGAAAGGATAGCAACAGTTTTAGTCATTGGACAAGTAATGATATGATGATGTTCTAAGCATGTATCCAAGGGTATAAAAAATCACCATTTTGCTGATAACGGCAGAATGCATTCTCCGACTAACATGTTTAGTCGCAAGTGTTACAATCCGGTAATAAAGAACAAAGAACCCTGATTTCGACTCAGCCTGGTGTTTGTCTCACTCATTCATGAACAAAGCAGACCTAACACTAACCAGAAATGATCACATCCCTACAGTGACGTCAGTGCACTAGGTAAGGCTGCCAGATTTTCAGAAAGGTGTTGTATCCTTTTTTAAGATTATATGTGATCTTTTCAAGAGGAATACAGCTGTTCATTTCCATCTATCAATGAGAGGGGAATCAGATTTCGATGTCACTGTTGTGCATTTCCTGGCCACACATGAAGCGATTTCCATAAATTTAATATGGAAATTCGTTAAAGGTGATCTGACGCTTGTGAAATACCCCAGTAAGCAAGGCTCAGGTTGCATTGGTTTGAGTAGAATGGAGATAATGTATCTGGGCAGAAGAGCACCAGAATTGTGAAGATGGGAGAGAGCAAAAATAGGGATGGAAATGTGTAATATCTTGATGATGAAATTTGGCAACTTCTATAATGCTGTGGATTTGTAGACTCACCTGATGAAGAAGAAAGACATCCCCAGGTTTGCATCCCCATTCAGTTAGCATAGTGGTTCTCTTTCTTTCTTTTCCAATCTTTTTATTATTATTATAATTTATGAACACATACAGTTCAAAGAGATATGAAAAATACATAGTAAATAATGAATTAATACAGAGATATTAAACAATAATATTGCAGAATAAAAATATATCATAAAAAAAATTTTTAGATCAGTTTAGAGTATGAACTATCTCTAAAAAAAAGATATAATTAATAAAAATATATAAAAAAAGAGAGAAAAAAAAACCCCAAAAAGGAAGAAAAAACAAATCTGAATTAAAAACTTAAAAAATAAAAAAAAATACCTACCGATATAGCTAAACCACGCCGATCACTCCGATCTCATCTAGCAGCCCAATTATCATACATAATCATAAAAAGAAAACAGAGCCAGATCAACTCACCACAAATGAAAATATTGAATAAATGGTCGCCAGGTTAACTCAAACTTAGAAGGGGATTCATAGACAGAGTTTCTAATTTTCTCTAAATTTAAACATAGTATAGTTTGGGTAAACCATTGGAAAACAGTGGGAGGATTAACCTCTTTCCAATTCAATAGTATAGATCTTCTAGCCATTAGTGTAAGAAAAGCAATCATACGATCCGCAGGAAGAGATAAATAAGTCAAATCTATCATAGGTAATCCAAAAATTGCAGTAATGGGATGTGGTTGTAAATCAATATTCAAAACGGTAGATATAATGGAAAAAATTTCCTTCCAATAATTCTGTAAAGAGGGACAGGACCAAAACATATGTGTAAGGGAAGCTATTTCCAATTGACATTTATCACATATAGGATCGATATGAAAATAAAAGCGATGGAGTTTATCTTTAGACATATGAGCTCTATGAACAACTTTAAATTGTATCAGTGAATGTTTTGCACATAGAGAAGAGGAGTTTACCAGTCGCAGAATTTTATTCCAATTTTCATTGGAAATATGAAGGTTGAGTTCTCTTTCCCAATCATTTTTAAACTTTCCAAAAGTCCCAGAATTTATTTTTGTAATTATATTATATAATTTAGATATCACACCTTTTGGAGGGAATTTTGAATATAGTATATCCTCTAAAACAGTCGTAGTCTCCCGACTGGGAAAAGAGGGAAAAGTCGAAACTAAGAAACTCCTAATCTGCAAATATCGTAAGAAATGAGATCTAGGTAAATCATATTTCATGGATAATTGTTCAAATGACATGAAAGAGTTATCCAAGAATAAATCCGAAAAGCATGTTATACCTTTAACTTTCCAGAGTAAATAAGCTTGATCAATTAGAGAGGGATGAAAAAAGAAATTTAGTACAATAGGGGTTTCCAAGATAAAATGACTTTGGCCAAAAAATCTCCGGAATTGAAACCATATACGTAGTGTATGTTTAGCCATTGGATTATCAATTTGTTTATATAATTTAGTAAGAGTAAAAGGGAGAGCAGCTCCCAAAATAGAACTAATTGAGAAATTTTGTACCAGTTTAATTTCTAAATTTACCCAATGGGGATTTAGAGATAATTCTGAATAATTCAACCAATACCTTAAGTAACTAATATTAATTGCCCAATAATAAATTCTAAAGTTGGGTAATGCCAATCCTCCCTCCAGTTTAGATTTCTGTAAATATTTTTTTCCCAATCTAGGATTCTTGTTTTGCCAGATATATGAAGACAATTTAGAATCGACCTTATCAAAAAAAGATTTAGGAACAAAAATAGGTATAGCTTGGAATATATATAAAATTTTAGGTAAGACCATCATCTTAATAGCATTAATTCGGCCTATCATGGATAGGGATAATGGTGACCAATTGGTAAGTAAACTGCCGATCAGGTCCAATGGAGGGAGAAAATTAGTCCTAAACAAATCTTTATGTTTTTTAGTAATCTTAATCCCTAAATATATAAAATAGTCTCTAGCTATTTTAAAAGGCAAGCTATCGTAAATAGGAACCCATCCATTAAAAGGGAATAATTCACTTTTATTTAAGTTCAGTTTATATCCCGAAAAATTACTAAATTAGCACAGTGGTTCTCAACCTTTTTCTTTCCACTCACATACCACTTTAAGTATTCCCTATGTCATCAGTGCTCCGCGATTAGTAAGGGATTGCTTAAAGTGGGATGTGGGTGGATAAAAACAGTTTGTAAACCACTGTTTTAATCGTACCTCATTAACTTGTTATATGCATGGTTTCAGAACTCCAGAGGAAATGGGCCAATGACAATTTTTCTCAAGCAAAATATTACAGTAACAATTGGGTCTAGAGCAGTGATTCTCAACCTTCCCTTCCCACTCACAATCCACCTTAAGCCATCCCTTACTAAACACAGAGCACTTATGGCATAGGGGTTAGTTCAAGTGGTATGTGAGGGGAAAGAAGAAGGTTGAGAACCACTGAGTTAGCAGTATTAGCAGGGTGCGGGATAAAGTTAGGAAACTTTAGTTTGTGCAGAGACTGAAGGCAATGGCTTTGATCTTTCTCATTGGAACCATTTTCTGTTTATCCAATTCTTGATACCACACAGTGAAAATGTCAATGGAGTCAGTAGAAGGATTAAATATGATGAGGGTATGGAAGAGCTCAATTTCATCAACTAATACTCATTTTTTTTGATGTAACTGAGATTAGTATATGGATGAAAATTGAGAGGTTGCTGGGTGAATACTTGACCAATGACAGTTAAAATAATGATGCGTCTTCATCACCATCAGGGACCCACACAACCCAGCACCTGTTCTCACTGCTGCCATCAGGGACCCACACAACCCAGCACCTGTTCTCACTGCTGCCATCAGGACCCACACCACCCAGCACCTGTTCTCGCTGCTGCCATCAAGGACCCACACCACCCAGCACCTGTTCTCGCTGCTGCCATCAAGGACCCACACCACTCAGCACCTGTTCTCGCTGCTGCCATCAGGAACCACACCACCCAGCACCTGTTGTCGCTGCCGCCATCAAGGACCCACACCACCCAGCACCTGTTGTCGCTGCTGCCATCAAGGACCCACACCACCCAGCACCTGTTGTCGCTGCTGCCATCAGGAAAGAGGTGTCAGTGCCACAAGACTCGCACTCACCAGGTTCAGGAACAGCTGCTTCCCATCCACCATCAGACTCCTCAACAACAAAATCAATCAGAGCCACGTTTACGGGCTCTTACTTGTGCACTTTATTGATTTTCTTTTGTTCGCTCTGTATTGCACAGTTTGTTTATATTTGTTATCTATTTGTTGACATGTTCACACTGTACAATTTTATTTTTTGCACTACCAATTGGTAATTCTGCTGCGCCCATAGAAAAAGGAATCTCTGGGTTCTATGTGATGTCATGTCTGCACTCTGACAATAAATCGGAAATCTGATGTGTGAGTGGGAAGGGAACTCATTATCAAAAAGACACAAGAGGCTGCAATTTGGAGCAAAGGGACAAGTTGCTGGAGAAACTCGGTGGATCAGGCAACATCGGTGGAGGCAAAAGGATGGTTGATGTTTTGGGCTTAGAGCCCTGTTGGTAATATTATCTTTACCTTAAATGGATGCTGTGAGACCTGCTGAGTTCTGAGAATCCTAACCTTGCCTTGGCTGTGAAAGGACCAGAGCAATTTATTTGCAGTTCCAAATTCAGTGCATTTCAATGGGTTTTCTACGAGAACATTGAGAAGCTCACTTTTGATGAGATTTCCTCTGCCTGAGAAACACCCTGATTTGAGTGTCTTGTCTTCGGTTAGAGCAGTGGTTCTCAACCTTTTTCTTTCCACTTGCATGCCAGCGGTGCTCTGTGATTAGTAAGGGATTGCTTAAGGTGGGATGTGAGTGGGAAGGGAAGGCCGAGAATTCGAGGCTCTAGACCCAATTGTTCCTGAAATATTTTGCTTGAGAAAGATTGTTGTTAGCCCATTTCTTTTGGAGTTCTGAAGTGGTACAGATAACGAGTCAATGAGGGACGATGAAAACGGTAGTTTTCAAACTTTTTATTTCCACCCACGACCACCTTAGGCAATCTCTGACTAATCACACCGATGGCACAGGGAATACTTGAAGTCTATATGAGTGGAAAGAAAAAGGTTGAGAAGCACTGGTTTAGAAACTCAATGCAGGAGGTATATTTTACCAGAAGAATTCCCTGTGCTAATGGTGCCTGGTGTATGAATAGCACTTGAATCTTTCCATTTGAATTTATTCAACCTGGGTCATTTTTTTTCAGTTATTATCATTATTCAGCAAATCAGGCATTTAGGATACAAAAAAGAAACATTTAGACAAGATGTGGTTTCCCACATAATGGAGAAACCATTAGGCAAATTCAGTCTGCAAAAGGAAGCCTGATTTTCCAGTTGCCTTTCACTTTAATTCTTCATCCTTTTCCCAAGTTAACTTTCATCTTTGTCCTTCTGCACTGTTCGAGTAAGGCCAAGAGTAAGGTCTCCTGGCTGGCCACTTTACAGTCTGCATCAAAATCAACAATTTTAGAACAACTAATGTTGTTTACATCATTGATTCAAATATTTCCTTCTGCACAGATTCCATTTATTTTTAAATTTAGACATACAGCACAATAACAGGCCAAGTCTATGTTGCCAAATTTTCACCCCATTAATCTACATCCCGGTACGTTTCAAGTGGTGGGAGGAAACCCACGTAGACACGAGGAGAATGTACAAATTCCTTACCGTCAGCGCAGAACTATCGCACCACCCTGTTCAGCAACAGCTGTGCTGGCTCTGGAAAGACGTTGTGCTAACCGTTACGCCAACAGTCCCAATTCCACCTGATCTGCGGAGTATTTCCAACACGTTCTGTTTCAGCTTACTGACAACATCAGACGCTGCATCATGACCTGCTGAGTATCTCCAGCACTTTTGTGTATTGTTCTTCAATCACAATGCCTGCAGAATTTTCTGTTCAACTCTTTCAGTCTTATGTTTTGTTTTCTCTCCCTTGATGCTCTTTCATTTTCAACTACATGCACTCCAGACCAATCAGCTATGAATACTATGATCAACACTCGATGTCACCAAAACCAGGAGTATAAAGGAGTGATCATTGGGGGAGTCCGAGGTGGAGAGGGAGAACAAATTTAAATTTCTGGGAGTCTCTGTCTTGGAGAACCTTTCCAGGACATGACACTTAAATTTCAGCATGAAGAAAGTACCTCAACTTCCTCAAGATTTTGCGGAGGTACGATATGACGTCAGAAACTGGCAAACTTCTATGGATGTGTAGTGGAAAGTCAGAATTTATTGTCATGTGCAAGTCATGAAATTTGGTGTTTTGTAGCAGCATCAAAGTGGAAACATTCATATTGTGATCAATCTTTCAACAATATAATCTAAAAAAAACCAAATAATAGTGCACGAAAAGTAAGGCAGAGTCTATGGTTCATTGATCATTCAGGAATCTGATGACAATGGGAAGAAGCTGTCCCTGTGCTGCCGAATGTTCATCTTCAGGCCCACGTACCTCCTTCCTGGATGGTAGCAGAGTGAAGAGGGCATGGCCTGGGTGGTGGGGGTCTTTGAGGAAGGAGGCTACCTTTTTCAGACACCACCTCATGTAGATGTCCTCGATGGAGTGAGGTCTGGTGCTTGTGATGTCGCAGGCCGAGTTAGCAACCCTCTGGATTTTTTTCTTGTCCCGAGCAGTGTGCTGACCGACTGCATTGTGGTCTGGTGTGGAGGCACCAATACCTCTGAGTAGAAAGCCCTGCAAAAGGTAGTGGAAACAGCACTGCACATCACAAGCAAAACTATCCCCACCAGGAGAAAATCTACATGGATAGCTGCTGTCGGAGAGCAGCAGCAATCATCAAAGATCCACACTGCCCAGTACATGCTCTTTTCTTGCTGTTTCCATCAGGAAACAGGTACAGGTACCACAAGATTTGCACCACCAGGTTAAGGAAAAGTTGCTACCCCTCCACCATCAGATTCCAAAACAACAGACTTAATCAGAGACTCATTTAAGGACATTAAATTTAATTTAGACCTACAGCATGATAACAGGCCTTTTCGGCCCACGAACCCGTATCTCCCAATTACACCCGATTGACGTACACCCCCGGTACATTTCAAACTGTGGGGGGAAACTGGAGCTCCCGGGGAAAACCCATACACATACAGGGAGAAAGTACAAACTCCTTACAGATAGTGCGGTATTGAAACCCCGGCCCCAATCGTTGGTGCTACTGTGCTGCCCCACTTTGCATATTATTTATTATTGAATATTTATTTTTTTCTATATTCGTATATCATTTTGTTTACATTTCTTTCTTTGTTTACTTTTCTCTCTTTTGTCCATGTACCTTTTTCTTGAATACAGTTTACACTAGCGAGAAGTAGAAATTCTGCCGGGCCAGAAGGAAAAAGAATCTCAGGGATGTATGTGTTCTGAACTTGAACATTAATCAATGTCTCTGCTCCTATCGCTTTTGTTTACATGATGCTCTTGGTCTCCATCTTATCAGAGACATTCCCTCACTGCCTCGTCTGTTTTCTCACTTTTCCCCTTCTGGTGTGGGGCCATCAACTTAAAATAACGATCACTTTCTCTTTTCACTTCCCCCTTGACAGGCTTAAATTTAGATTACGTCCTTGGCTGTAGACTGTTAAGGCAACACAAACCAGTTTTTCTAACTGTACTCAGCTCCTAATTTTAATCTAGAGATACAGTCCTTTCTGGCGCAATTGTCGCACTGCGCGAATGTACCCATGTGATGAATTAACCCCGGTACATCTTTGGAATGTGGAAGGAACACTGGAGGAAATGCACGCGGACGAGGGGGAAAACGTACAATTTCGGGCCGCAGCGTTATGCTAACAGTGGTGTTGTGGCGGTGCACATCCTCATGGCGAACCGGCCCCGCTTGTATCGCCACGTGGCGGGGCAGCCATGGGGAAATGGCGTCATCAGAGGTTTCTCTCTGACTCCAGCATCCCTTCCAGTGCGCGCTCTGGGCAGCGACTATGATGTCACAATGCTCCTGCTGCCCTTAAAGGGGCGCGCTGAATTTGAATAAAAACAGTCGTTAACGACCCCCGACGTGGTGGCTGTGTCTCTCCCTCTGCTCACACCGCCACAGTGTCCTCATTTTCATTTTAATATCCTGAATAGTTTAATTGAAGCTCGTGTCATCACCCGCCCTCCAGAACTTAAGAGAATTCCATCGTGGAGCGGAGTTCACAGCCAGATCAGCCATGATCTTATTAAAGAGCAGAGCAGGCTCGTCTGGGCAGATGGCCTGTTCCTGCTCTCATTTCTTGCGCTCTTCCCTCATAATTCAATCACTGGAGTCTGATATTATTCTAGCCAGTGTGTATTGCTGCCGTGTAACAGCAGCACCCAGAGTCACCCCCAGCATTCCAGCCGTTGTCTCACCAGGTTTCTGTCACACTGCACTCCAGCCCTCTGGAGTGTTCATTGACTTCATCAACAGCCACAATTATTTTCTGCAGCTCCCCATAATGTTCCATTGGTCTATGTATGTCGTAGACTCTTCGGAAGACCTGTAGATTTTCACCGTTTAGAAACTACTTTGGTCCACTCTACTTAGGCCTGCCATCTCCAAATCTATGCTTGCTTTTTGTCTGAGAATGTTTTGGGCTAATTGATCCCTTTTATAATTGTTTTAACTTCTTCAAAGTTCTCAGATGAAACTTTACGTGTTTAACCCCCCCCCCCCCCACTCTATTCTTCATTATAAACTTGTAATTATGTTTTAATTGTTGTAGACAAAAAGTAATGACTGCTGTAACTGATGTTCATTTTGAATTGTGATGGCACCCATCCCTCCGCGCCACCCCCACCCCCAAGGATCCATTATGCCTCTGAGATGCCTTGCAAGATTTTTGTTTTTAAATTTGCGCCCTGTCTGCTTGAGCGCCATGCAAAGATAGGAGCATTCAGTGCAAAATTGAGTATTGCGTTGTTGGATGTGGCAAAGGATGAGCGGGTAAATCTGGTCCTGTCTCCCGGGGCTGTATGGAGAAAAGAGAAGGGGGGTTCTCCTATGCTCTGGCAAACATTAAATACTCTTGTCAACATCACTGAAACAGATGATCTGCTGACTGATCTAATTGAGGTTTGTGAGATTTTTCCTTTTGACTAATCGCTGCGGAGTCTGTCATCCAATTATTTGTGACTGCACCTCAAAAGCAAACTGGCTGTAGGACGTAAAGGACAATGTACAAGTTTCTTCATTCTGTGTATTTTCAACAGCTACAGCTTTGATTTAAGCATTTGCTTAAATATAAATAATGTTGGGTATCCACCAGCTGTTTTTTGTTTGTTCTGTGATAAAGGCTGTTAAAATGAGTCAGCTTTTTATTGTTCATTTGATTATATCATTGTCTTGCTGGTTTCCTGCTATGTCGCCTGTCCAAGTAGTTAATACTGGATTTCTCTTTCCTCAACTCTCATCTGAACTAACCAAATTAATTCTTGCTGGTATTTATTTTTGGTGGCAGTGGGACATTGCTTTTTCCTATGGCCTTTGAATTTCATTACAGTTTTAGGATTGTAGCTTAGGTTTTCAAGTTAAATTTATTGTCATCTGATTGTGCAATTGCTACCCGATGAAACAGCATTCTCCACTCCTCAGTGCAAAACATGCAGACACACAATCAGACATAAAACACATGCAGACAAACAATACATTTACAGGACGAGTATTTCATCTATACAAATAAATAAATAAATATTGTTTGTGTGGTCAGTGTGAACAGTTGCTTTGGTTGTTCAGCCTTCTCATTGCCCGGGGAAGAAGCTGTTCCTCAGCCTGGTGGTGCTGGCTCTGATCCTCCTGTATCTCTTCACTGGATGGGAGCAGCTGAAAGATGCTTCGTGCAGGGTGGAAGGGGTCCTCAATGATTTTGAGCACCCTCTTCAGACAACGATCCGGTAAAACACATCGATAAATGGGAATTGTAAGGTAAAACATCATGAGATGGGAATGTGTAAGGAGTTACCCTGTACAGGGCTGTAACAAGATGTGAATGCATCCTTGTACTTACAAGATAAGAGAGACATTGATGGATTGAGAGGCAGGAAGCTAGCAGGGAAAGGATAGCAACATCATGAGATGGGAATGTGTAAGGAGTTACCCTGTACAGAATGGACATTCTGGTGATCATCTCTGCCATTCTTATAGTCCTGTGGATTGACTTCCAAACCATTTCTCTGCAGAAACAGTACCGCACTGTGACGCAGCTGGTCAGGATGCTCTCAGTTGAGCTCTTATAGAAGGTTGACACAACGGTGGCCGGTAGCCTTTCACGCTTCAGTCTTCTCAGGAAGTGCAGTCGCTGTTGTGCCTTCCTGACAAATGAGGAGATGTGTGTCCATGATAGGTCACTAGTTAAGTGAATTCCAAGGAACTTGGTATTCTCCAGAGTTGTCGATGTGTATTGGAGGGTGATCATTCCTGGTCCTCCTGAAGTCCACGATTATCTTCTCCGTCTTGTCTATGTTGAGACTCACACCATTTCATGAGATTTTCCACCTCCTCTCTGTAGTGCGACTCATCTTCATTGTGGCTGATGAGGCCGACTGCTGTTGAGCCATCTGCAAACTTGATGTCATTGCTAGAGCTGGATCTGGCGATCCAGTCGTGGGTCAGGAGCGGGCTGAGCTCACCGCCTTGAGGGGCGCCTGTGCCCAAGGTGACGGTGTTCGACGTTCTCCTACCGACTCGGACAAAATGCGATCTTTCCGTTAGGAAGTCCAGGATCCAGTGAGAGAGGGGTATTGAGTCCCAGCGAGGAGAGCTTCTCTATCAACCTCAAGAGGAAGGATTGTATTAAATGCCGAGGTGAAGTCAATGAACAGCAGCCTGCCGTACGAGGCGTCGGTCTCCAGCTGGGCTAGGGCAGAGTGAAGATGAGGATATGGTATTGTCTGTGGAACGACAATGCTATAATCGTTTAAATGATTTTGCTTTTCCTTTTTTCTCTAACAAAAAACAATTAGAAATACCTATTTCATCTGTTTATTATTTGCAGGTTGAATTCCACTTCAGTCATTTTAAGTGACCAAGTACATATCTTGGGTAATTTTTGAATTGGTTTAACTGAAATATATTTGTTTTAAAAGTTCACCTGTGCATTTGCAGGTGTATTAATTTTTGTGTGTAGTTTTATTTAGAATATTTTTCTAGGTAAAAGATGCCCTTATTTTGAAGATAAAACCATCTATTCTTCCCAAAGATGCCAGTTATTAATGAGTTCTAGAAAAAAAATCTAATGACTGGATGAACTTCTTTTTATTAGATGCAATTCATGGACAGGTACATGGATGGGAAGGGGAGGGAGGGCTATGGACTGGGAGCAGGCTTGTGGGACTGGGCTGAAGGGCCTGTTTCTGGGCTGCAATGTTCTATGCTTCTAAGTGCGATTAGACGTGATAATAAGTTTGTTTGTTTGCCTCATAATTGTTATAGATTTCGATTAAAAATTAAAATGGAAGTATGCTCATACACCATCAATAGTATCAGAATTTTTATCTCTGCAGGGCACATGCATTTGCTTCCAGCAAGTTTCCCAAAAAATCAGATCTTGAGAAAGGTCTTGGATTTATAGTGATAAATATCATACAGGTTAAAGTTAAATTATTCATAGTTTTGGTATTGGTAAATATATATGAATTTGGAACTGATGGGATGACTTCCATTGATAATAAATGAAATACAGTACTAACCACCTTCCCATTCATCCCCATCTCTGTTTGTTTTTCAGTCACTCCTGCTTTTGGGTGGAATTGCTCTCGTCTGCCTGGCCCTCAATCTCCTCTTCCTTCTCTTCTATTCCTTTTGGCTCTGCTGTCGACGGAAGAGAGAAGATCAGCTAAATGCAGATTGTTGCTGTACGGCTTGGTGTGTGATTATTGCAACACTTGTGTGCAGGTGAGGGCAATTTCTTGCCAACAGTTTATTGCCGTGAGGCTTTGTTTCAGGGGCAATGCAGGTGACCCCTGTGTTGCAGGTGGGTGTATGGTCTTCCTAGAAACCATCTGTATTTTAATTTTCCACAACTCGAAGCCATATGATCAGTGCAAGCGGCAAGAAATGCAAATTGAAAAATGTATTGATTTACTTTTTTCTCCTATATAAATTTCACTTGAAGTTTTTTAATATATTGATTTGTGAATTCCTTATGTCTGAAAAGTTTCCTGGACTTATTTTTCTGAGTAATACTGTGAGCTCTATTGTGTTGGTTTCCTGTCTTTAACCACATTCTGATGAAACTTCATGAAACAGTCGGCTTAACGTCAATAGTAGGAATAATAATGCAATCTCCACAAAGGGAGAAAACAGAGTAGTTAGAAATGAAATGAATAATCATCATTCTTGGAATGTAAGAAAGTGCAGACAGTGGAATGCAACTTTTCTGGCTGTTCAAAGATGACTCATGATGGGAGAGTAAAGTCAACTTTCAAGGTTCCTTTATTGTCACGTAATAATATACAAAAGTGTAATATACATGATATTCTTCAACTTTTGTCTGCCGTCAGGCAAATAAAGAGTCTCCATGGGCCCCTAACGATAGGAGAAAGATAAGCAAAAGAGAGTCCCTTCAGAGACACTGAGGGTCCATGGATTTTAACTCCAGCGCCCCCCGCAGCCTCTACAGCTGCACGGTCTCCTGTTCAAGAGTCTGGCAACCTGAGCTCCAGGCCCAAACCTCTAATACAATCAGGAAGCCATCAGCGCCTGATGCCCTTTGGAAGCCCTTTTTACCCTCAGCATCTTCTTGAATCTCTATTTTGATACCTGGTACCCCTTAGCCAATCTCTAGTAGCCCGCAGCCTGTGTGAGTCCTTCGGCCGCTGGTTCGCTGCCATGGTCACGCTCCAGAAAGGTCATCTCCTATCCTTCACCTTCTCAAGAGTTGGCGTTCTTCCCGTTTCTGGTGCCATGTGCCTATCTGCTGGTCTCCTGAAGTTCGCCAGACCTTGTGGTATGCTGCCCAGCACAAGCGCTGCTGTCTTGGGCACAGACTTTATGGTTGCAGGCTGAGGAAGGGGATGAGTCAACATACAGGATTGTGGTGAATGTCTGCCAAGCTGCCTGTCTCCCCTCTGACGAGCCTTGCTGTACTAACATTGGCTGTGCATTATCTCTACTGTTAAGGACACTCCCCTTGGATATAACTGTATATGCATTGTCTTTCATTATTGTACCATGTTTCTGCTAATAAAAACCATGATTATTGTTTGACCACATCGTCTTTGTCTACTTCATCAACTGGCACTTCAAGGATGGAGATCGAAAACTTGGCTGAATGGAGCACCCACAACAACCTTGCACTCAATGTCACCTGATTGTTGACTTCAGGAAAGGAAAACCAGAGGTGTACAATCCAGGGATCATTGGGGGTCAGAGGTGGAGAGGGTGAGCAAATTTAAGTTCTTTGGAGTCAATATCTCAGAGAAACTTTTCTGGACCCAACACACTAATGGCATCTTGAAGAAAGTGCCTCAACTTACTCAGGAGTTTGTGGAGGATTGGTCTGACATCAGAAACCCTGGCAAATTTCTACAACAGAGGTGTGGTGGAAAGTGTGGTGACTGGCTGCATCACGGTTTGATAAGGGAACACCAATACCCCTGAGTGAAAAGCCCTGCAAAAGTAGTGGACACAGCCCAGGACATCACTGGCAAAACCCTCCCCACTATTGAGTACATTTACAGGGAACGCTGCCGTCGGAGGGCAGCAGCAATCATAAAGGACCCACACCACCCAGCACATGCTCTGTTCTCGCTGCTGCCATCAGGAAAGATGTAGAGGTGCCACAAGACTCACACTACCAGGTTCAAGAACAGCTGCTACCCCTCCCATCATCAGACTCCCCAGTGGCAAACTCAGTCAGAGACTCATTTAAGGACTCTTGTGCATGTTATTGAGTTTCTTTTGTGTTTTCTGCATTGCACGGATTAGTTATCTGTTTACAATTCTTTTATTTGTTTACATGTTTACTCCATGTAGTTTATTTTTTCCTCTACCAATTAGTGGTAAATCTGCCACGCCCACAGGAAAAAGCAATCTCAGTGTTCCATTTGATGTCATGCATGTACTCTGACAATAAATCTGAAATCTGTCTTTTAAAAGAACCCAACATTGTTGGCCCCTTTAACAGGTCATTTAAAGCCTGTATGGAGGCATCAGCACCAGGACCCCATGGAGCAGTGCTGTGTCTCCGCTGTGTTTGCATCAGCAGAAGAGTGGCCATTACAGCGCCTCTGGCAGCACCGCCGCCTTACTTGGAGTTTGGAACTTACAGCAGTACATTGTCTGATGGCTTCTGAATTGGAAGTAAAGGATAAGAATAATTTGGGGGGGGCGGGACCCATTAGTACAATGCCATTTAGAATCCCATGCTCGCTATGAGTTTGAACATTCTCCCATGTCTGCGTGGGTTTTCACCCGGGGCTCTGGTTTGAAATGTACTGGGATATAGATTAATTGGGCAGCACTGGCTCCTGGGCCAAAAGGGCCTGTTACTGTGCTGTATGTCCAAATATAAATTAAAGTTTTAAATTTTAAAAAATACATTTATAAAGGGTAGCTACTTAAAGCAGAACCACAACAGTTTACAATTAACATTAAAAATTAAACTGGAATTAAATTCAAAATTTTGGTGAAAAATGTACCAAATTGAATTTTTTACAATTAGCTTTAGCTGTTTCGTGGAAATGTGTAGTTATTACTTGGAAATCGAACATGGATTTGGGGATGCAAAGATGACGTATCGAAAAGAGATCTTGTATTCCTCTTGAAAAAAATTACGTAGTTTATGTGATAAATATATTTTTTTCTGAAAATATGGAGCCCATGTTTTCATATTTACAATAGGTTGGTTTGAAAGTTTAAGCTCTCAATAACTTGTCCTGGTGGTGGTTTTCAGTTTCACAGCAGTTGATTTGAATTTGTATTTCTATTTTGGTAATCTCTTTTTCTTTCTTTTTAGGGGGTAGGTGGGAGGGAGGAGGGAGGAGGGTGGTGGGGAGGGAGGGAGGGAGGGAGGGAGGGATTAGGTTTATAAACCACATCTATTTCTATATCTAATTTATTATTAATTGAAATATAATTGTGGTTTTTAAAATTTTTAAATGAAATTTTTGGTGGTGGTGGAGATGTTCAAAGATGGTAGTGAGGTAGACTGTAACAAGTTTAATGGGTAACTTTACTCCTTTATGCCAATAACTGTGTGGCTTGGTTGACAATACACCATCAACAAATTTGCTGATGAACCACGGTCATGGGTTGTATTAAAAAGGGTCGATGAGCCAGCATACAACAGGGAGATTGAAAACTTGGCTGAATGGTGCACCAACAACAACCTCACATTCATTGTTACCAAAACCAAGGAGCTGATTGTGGACTTTAGGAAGGGAAAACCAGAAGTATGTGATCGAGTGGGGATCAATCAGAGATAGAGAGGGTGGCCAAATTTAAATTCCTAGGAGTCACATTCTCAGAGGATCTGTCCTGGACCCAACACGTGAATATCATTGTGAAAGAAGCTCGAAGCTTGTTATCTCCTCTACCTCCTCAGGAATTTGTGGGCCAGATTCCATGAATCTTTGATTGTTTAAAAAAAAATCCTACCACCTGGCCCGTTCTTCAGGCAGTTTAAACCTGCAGGGGGCCATTAGGCATGAGAGCCAGGTAGTGGGACCTTGTGGTGGAGCATTGGAAGACTAGATCTTTTCTGCCCGTTTCTCCCGATGTGCTCGAGCGATGGTGCTGCTGTTCTCGCAGTCGCAGAAACGCTGCATATATCATATAGGAGTCTAGAACACTACAGCTCTGAAAACAGGCCATTCGTCTCCTCTAGTCTGTGCTGACCCTAGTCCCACTGACCTGCTCCCATTCCATAACGCTCCAGGCCTCTCCCAACCATGTATCTATCCAATTTATTCTTAAAATACAAGATTGAGCCTGCATTCACCACATCAGATAGCAGCTCATTCCACACTCCCACCACTCTCTGACTGAAGAACTTCCCACGAATGAGCCCCTAAACCTTTTCCCCTTCAGTTTAAAACCATGATCTCTCGTATTTATCTCCCCCAATCCAAGAGGAAAAATTGATATCCTTCCTGTAGCATAATGCTGTTAAACCACAAACACAATAACCATTTTATCCAATCTGTAGTTTCGTTCTCAACACCCCCAATAAATTTTTCACCATATTTTAATCAGTTCTACTTATTCCAGAGCATTCAACTTATTTAAAAAAAAATAAATATAAAGGTGAAATTATATAATGGTTTATTCAAAATGGAGATGTGGGGGGGCTGGTAGTCATGGTGGGGAGCTGGCTGATGGAGGACCTCAGTTTTACCAGCCCCCCCACATCTCCATCGGGCACACAAAACTCAAAACGGTCAACCAGTTTACCTATCTCGGCTGCACCATTTCATCAGATGCAAGGATCGACAATGAGATAGACAACAGACTCGCCAAGGCAAATAGCGCCTTTGGAAGACTACACAAAAGAGTTTGGAAAAACAACCAACTGAAAAACCTCACAAAGATAAGCGTATACAGAGCCGTTGTCATACCCACACTCCTGTTCGGCTCCGAATCATGGGTCCTCTACCGGCACCACCTACGGCTCCTAGAACACTTCCACCAGCGTTGTCTCCGCTCCATCCTCAACATCCATTGGAGCGCTTACACCCCTAACGTCGAAGTACTCGAGATGGCAGAGGTCGACAGCATCGAGTCCACGCTGCTGAAGATCCAGCTGCGCTGGATGGGTCACGTCTCCAGAATGGAGGACCATCGCCTTCCCAAGATCGTGTTATATGGCGAGCTCTCCACTGGCCACCGTGACAGAGGTGCACTAAAGAAAAGGTACAAGGACTGCCTAAAGAAATCTCTTGGTGCCTGCCACATTGACCACCGCCAGTGGGCTGATAACGCCTCAAACCGTGCATCTTGGCGCCTCACAGTTCGGCGGGCAGCAACCTCCTTTGAAGAAGACCGCAGAGCCCACCTCACTGACAAAAGGCAAAGGAGGAAAAACCCAACACCCAACCCCAACCAACCAATTTTCCCTTGCAACCGCTGCAATCGTGTCTGCCTGTCCCGCATCGGACTTGTCAGCCACAAACGAGCCTGCAGTTGACGTGGACTTTTTACCCCCTCCATAAATCTTCGTCCGCGAAGCCAAGCCAAAGAAAAAATTCAAAATAGACAATCCTGGAATTGCTTGCACACCACCATTGTAGGTGCACATCAAAATCAGCTGCTACTTTTACTTCATCACTAATAGGATCTAATTGGATAATCATGTTGAGGAACTTTGGGGGACATCCGATGCGCTCTAGTATTTGCCAAAGCCCTTTCCTGCTCACGGTGTCGAAGGCTTTGGTGAGGTCAACAAAGGTGATGTAGAGTCCTTTGTTTTGTTCTCTACACTTTTCTTGGAGCTGTCTGAGGACAAAGACCATGTCAGTGGTTCCTCTGTTAGCGCGAAAGCCGCACTGTGATTCTGGGAGAATATTCTCAGCGACACTAGGTATTATTCTATTTAGTAGAATCCTAGCGAAGATTTTGCCTGCAATGGAGAGCAACGTGATTCCCCTGTAGTTTGAGCAGTCTGATTTCTCGCCTTTGTTTTTGTACAGGGTGATGATGGTGGCATCACGAAGATCCTGAGGCAGTTTACCTTGGTCCCAACAAAGCTTGAAAAACTCATGCAGTTTGGCATGCAGAGTTTTGCCGCCAGCCTTCCAGACCTCTGGGGGGATTCCATCCATACCTGCTGCTTTGCCACTTTTCAGTTGTTCGATTGCCTTATATGTCTCATCCAGGGTGGGAACCTCATCCAGCTCTAGCCTTAGGGGCTGTTGAGGGAGCTGGAGCAGGGCGGAATCTTGGACTGAGCGGTTGGTACTGAAAAGAGATTGGAAGTGTTCTGACCATCGGTTGAGGATGGAGATCTTGTCGCTGAGGAGGACTTTGCCGTCTGAGCTGCGCAGCGGGCTTTGGACTTGGGGTGAGGGGCCGTACACAGCCTTTAGAGCCTCGTAGAAACCCCTGAAGTCGCCAATGTCCGCGCTGAGCTGTGTTCGTTTGGCGAGGCTAGTCCACCACTCATTTTGGATCTCCCGGAGTTTGCGCTGAAGATGGCTGCATGCGCGACGGAAGGCTTGTTTCTTCTCTGGACAGGACGGCTTTGTAAGGTGAGCCTGGTGGGCAGCTCGCTTCTTTGCCAGCAGCTCCTGGATTTCCTGGCTTTTTCGTCAAACCAGTCCTTGTTTTTCCTGGAGGAGAAGCCCAGTACCTCTTCAGTGGATTGCAGTATGGTAGTCTTCAACTGATCCCAGAGGGTTTCAGGGGACGGGTCCGTGAGGCGGGTTGCAACGTCGAGCTTTGCTTTGAGGTTTGCCTGGAAGTTTCCTCTCGCTTCGTCTGACTGCAGTTTTCCAACATTGAACCTCTTTCTGGGGGCTTTATTGTTCCTGGGCTTTGGCTTGAAGTGAAGGTTGAGCTTGCAGCGAACCAGCCGGTGGTCAGTGTGGCATTCCGCGCTAGGCATGACCCTGGTGTGGAGCACATCTTGTTTGTCACTTTCTCGCACCAGGATGTAGTCCAGGAGGTGCCAGTGTTTGGATCGGGGATGCATCCAGGTGGTCTTAAGGCTGTCCCTCTGCTGAAAAAGGGTGTTTGTAATGACAAGCCGCTGTTCTGCGCAGAGCTCCAACAGGAGGCGCCCATTGTCGTTGCACTTGCCGACGCCATGCTTGCCCAGGATTCCTGGCCAGGTTTCTGAGTCTTTGCCGACACGAGCGTTGAAGTCGCCCAGGATGACAACCTTGTCGGCTGTAGGGGTACGTTGGATGAGGTTGCGCAGGTCGGTGTAGAACTTGTTCTTTTCTGCTGGTTCCGCCTGGAGGGTTGGAGCATAGACACTGATGAGGGTGATGTGACGCTTGTTTTGAAGTGGGAGTCGCATGGACATGATTCGGTCCGAGAGGCCTGTCGGAAGGTTTTCGAGTTTGGAGGCAATGAAGCTCTTGACCATGAAGCCTACACCAGATAGGCGTCGTTCATCCGAAGGCTTGCCAGACCAGTAGAGTGTGTAGCCCGCGCCGCGTTCTTGGAAGCTGCCTACATCTGCCAGGCGGACTTCACTGAGAGCGGCTATGTCGATGTCAAGTCTGAGGAGTTCATGTGCAATGAGGGCAGACCGACGTTCAGGTCGATGGCTGTCAGTCTTATCTAGCATGGTTCTGATGTTCCAGCATGCTAGCTTGTCCAACTGCACGAAAACCAACAAGGTCGGGTCAGATACAGCAATGAGCTCTCTGAACCCTTCTCCATTAACAATGGCGTGAAGCAAGGCTGTGTTCTCGCACCAACCCTCTTTTCAATCTTTTTCAGCATGATGCTGAACCAAGCCATGAAAGACCCCAACAATGAAGACGCTGTTTACATCCGGTACTGCACGGATGGCAGTCTCTTCAATCTGAGGCGCCTGCAAGCTCACACCAAGACACAAGAGAAACTTGTCCGTGAACTACTCTTTGCAGATGATGCCGCTTTAGTTGCCCATTCAGAGC
>NW_027212085.1:0-49355 GCF_036971445.1 Narcine bancroftii | reverse complement strand
GTAGGAAAAACCCAACACCCAACCCCAACCAACCAATTTTCCCTTGCAACCACTGCAACCGTGTCTGCCTATCCCGCATCGGACTTGTCAGCCACAAACGAGCCTGCAGCTGTCGTGGACATTACCCTTCCATAAATCTTCGTCGGCAAAGCCAAGCAAAAGATTTTGCTTTAGTAAAGGTAGCCAGTTCAGAACTTATGCTCTCTCAAACACCCCCATTTCTCAACCATATGCCTAACAGTTTACTTGAGAAGATATCCTGGGACTGTTCTGGCTTTGAAGAATTTTGGTTCGGCATTATGTTTTAATTGCAGTTTGACATGAATACCTCTGATTTTCCCCAATTCTTGTTAGAAAACCACTGTGTGGTTGTTGAAGATTTGGTTGAGTTCTGGCTGAGAGGTGTGCATGGGGAATTGCATTTAGTATTGAACCAATTTCCAGCCAGTCTAGGGGAATGTGTTGTAGCCAGTTTCTTCTGAAAAGTGCTGGTCCCTGGGTATCTACAATGTAGAGAGAGTATTTTTGGTTGCTGTTGTCTGTATCGTATATTTTCCAAACACTTTGATTCTGTCTCCTGTAACAGATCTCAGAGTTATTTCAGTTGTTTTTACAAAGAGGCATGGTAGCAACCGTTCCTTTACATGTAACAGCATTAGGGACACCTCTGCTCCTGTGTCTAACTCCATCTTCGGGGTGGGGGGGGGGGGTCCATTTATTTTTAGCTATATAAAGATTGTTTCTTTCATTTATTCCTCAGATGTGTAATATGTCAGGAGCTGAAATTTCAGGAGCTTGAAGGTCAGCCTTTGGGCTGTTATCATCATCATTGCCAGGTTGCCTCTCTCTCTCTCTCTCTCTCTCTCTCTCTCTCTCTCTCTCTCTCTCTCTGTGCAATTTTTTTTAACTTTAGCTACCTGCTTATTTGCAGGCCTCCTGTGCTTTAGAAGCAGACATTTAGCTGTGACATGTCTTTCTGTTTTGGAATGGTTGCATTTAGAAGAAACAGTTTTCTGGTCGGTGGTTGTATTTCCAACAATGGAAGCATTGTTGGTGGGAAGACCACCCGACCGGTAAGTCCGTTCGTCCGTCCGACCGGTCAGCAGTCCGTCCGACCGGTCCGTCCTTCCGTCCGTCCGTCCGTCCGACCGGTCCGTCCGTCAAGTCCGTCCGACCGGTAAGTCCGTCCGACCGGTAAGTCCGTCCGACCGGTAAGTCCGTCCGACCGGTAAGTCCGTCCGACCGGTAAGTCCGTCCGACCGGTAAGTCCGTCCGACCGGTAAGTCCGTCCGACCGGTAAGTCCGTCCGACCGGTAAGTCCGTCCGACCGGTAAGTCCGTCCGTCCGTCCGACCGGTAAGTCCGTCCGTCCGTCCGACCGGTAAGTCCGTCCGTCCGTCCGACCGGTAAGTCCGTCCGTCCGTCCGACCGGTAAGTCCGTCCGTCCGTCCGACCGGTAAGTCCGTCCGTCCGTCCGACCGGTAAGTCCGTCCGTCCGTCCGACCGGTAAGTCCGACCGGTAAGTCCGTCCGTCCGACCGGTAAGTCCGTCCGTCCGTCCGTCCGACCGGTAAGTCCGTCCGACCATCCGTCCGACCGGTAAGTCCGTCCGTCCGGTAAGTCCGTCCGTCTATCCGTCCGACCGCTAAGTCCGTCCGTCCGTCCTACCGCTAAGTCCGTCCGTCCGTCCGGTAAGTCCGCCCGACCGTCCGTCCGGTCAGTCCGTCCATCCGACCGGTCAGTCCGTCCCTCCGACCGGTCAGTCCGTCCCTCCGACCGGTCAGTCCGTCCGTCCCTCCGACCGGTCAGTCCGTCCGTCCCTCCGACCGGTCAGTCCGTCCGTCCCTCCGACCGGTCAGTCCGTCCGTCCCTCCGACCGGTCAGTCCGTCCGTCCCTCCGACCGGTCAGTCCGTCCGTCCCTCCGACCGGTCAGTCCGTCCGTCCCTCCGACCGGTCAGTCCGTCCGTCCCTCCGACCGGTCAGTCCGTCCGTCCCTCCGACCGGTCAGTCCGTCCGTCCCTCCAACCGGTCAGTCCGTCCGTCCCTCCGACACGGTCAGTCCGTCCGTCCCTCCGACCGGTCAGTCCGTCCGTCCCTCCGACCGGTCAGTCCGTCCGTCCCTCCGACCGGTCAGTCCGTCCGTCCCTCCGACCGGTCAGTCCGTCCGTCCCTCCGACCGGTCAGTCCGTCCGTCCCTCCGACCGGTCAGTCCATCCGTCCCTCCGACCGGTCAGTCCGTCCGACCGGTGAGTCCGGTCCGTCCGTCCCTCCGACCGTCCGTCCGTCCGACCGGTCCGTCCGTCCGTCCGTCCGACCGTCCGACCGGTCCGTCCGTCCGACCGGTCCGTCCGTCCGTCCGTCCGACCGGTCCGTCCGTCCGTCCGTCCGACCGGTCCGTCCGTCCGACCGGTCCGTCCGTCCGTCCGTCCGACCGGTCCGTCCGTCCGTCCGGTCCGTCCGTCCGTCCGTCCGGTAAGTCCGTCCGTCCGACCGGTAAGTCCGTCCGTCCGACCGGTAAGTCCGTCCTTCCGTCCGACCGGTAAGTCCGACCGGTAAGTCCGTCCTTCCGTCCGACCGGTAAGTCCGACCGGTAAGTCCGTCCTTCCGTCCGACCGACCGGTAAGTCCGTCCGACCGACCGGTAAGTCCGTCCGACCGACCGGTAAGTCCGTCCGTCCGACCGGTAAGTCCGTCCGTCCGACCGACCGGTAAGTCCGTCCGTCCGACCGACCGGTAAGTCCGTCCGTCCGACCGACCGGTAAGTCCGTCCGTCCGACCGACCGGTAAGTCCGTCCGTCCGACCGACCGGTAAGTCCGTCCGTCCGACCGACCGGTAAGTCCGTCCGTCCGACCGACCGGTAAGTCCGTCCGTCCGACCGACCGGTAAGTCCGTCCGTCCGACCGACCGGTAAGTCCGTCCGTCCGACCGACCGGTAAGTCCGTCCGTCCGACCGACCGGTAAGTCCGTCCGTCCGTCCGACCGGTAAGTCCGTCCGTCCGTCCGACCGGTAAGTCCGTCCGTCCGTCCGACCGGTAAGTCCGTCCGTCCGTCCGACCGGTAAGTCCGTCCGTCCGACCGACCGGTAAGTCCGTCCGTCCGTCCGTCCGATCGGTAAGTCCGTCCGTCCGTCCGACCGCTAAGTCCGTCCGTCCGACCGGTAAGTCCGTCCGTCCGACCGGTAAGTCCGTCCGTCCGGTAAGTCTGTCCATCCGACCGTCCGTCCGGGTGACATCAGGACGTGGGCGTCATCATGTTCAGATAAAGGTGGGCTTATACCCAACCATGTTCACCAGGTTGATTTCAAAGACAAGGGGTGGGGGTTAGCCTATGATGAGATATCATGTCACCTCAGACTATGCTTGCTGGTATACAGAGGAGAAAGAAATAAAATTATGAAATGAATAGTTGAGGTAGGAAATGGATTTTCATTGGTTGTTGAAACTAGAACTAGGGCACAGTATCAAAATTCAGTAGGAAATTTAGCAAAGATGAGGAACTAATCTCTCCCACAGCGCCCCCACCCCCCCATCCCAATTGTAAATTGTTAACAATTGTTTGCCCAATGAATTCATAAAGGCTGCCTCATTAAGGAGAGCAATCCCCACCCAGATCAGCCATGATCTTGTGAAATGAAGAGCAAGTTTAAAGGGCCAGATGGTTTACTCCTGCTCCTGTTTCTTTGTTCTCCTGTTCTTTCTCCTGACTGCAGTCAATTTGAAGCAGCAAAACACTGAGGGAAAACCCATAGTCACAGCACCCAGGATGAGAATCAAACTCATGTCACTAGAGCAGATGCAGAAGCACCAGTTGCAACACCACTGTGCAGACCATGGTAATGCAGTTTTTAGAGGATTGTCAGAGCAACACTTGTGTCAGTGTTAGGTCTGCTTTGTTCATGAATGAGTGAGACAAACACCAGACTGAGTCGAAATCAGGGTTCTTTGTTCTTTATTACCGGATTGTAACACTTGCAACTAACCATGTTAGTCGGAGAATGCATTCTGCCGTTATCAGCAAAATGGTGATTTTTTATACCCTTGGATACGTGCTTAGAACATCATCATATCATTACTTGTCCAATGACTAAAACTGTTGCTATCCTTTCCCTGCTAGCTTCCTGCCTCTCAATCCATCAATGTCTCTCTTATCTTGTAAGTACAAGGATGCATTCACATCTTGTTACAGCCCTGTACAGGGTAACTCCTTACACATTCCCATCTCATGATGTTTTACCTTACAGTCAGCTAATTTCCAGTTAAATCCCACATCAGACAAGAATACGGTTTTAAACTTCTCTTCCACAAGTATGGTCAAGTTCCTGATTCCATTCACTCAACTCTCCTTCCACCCACCCACCACCCCCCACCCCCCACCCATGTCCAAAAACCAGAAAAGATTTTATTCTTTCCAGACATCACCCACAAAAGTCAAATCCTTGTATCTACAAACAGTAATAAAGATTCTGTACTGATTATAGTTAAAGCCCTTTATCCCATTGCTACACAAATCCAAATGGATTCTTGCGTGCCAAGAAGCTCGCAAGATCAGAGATGGCTATTTATTGGACTAGTCTGAATAAAATAAAGACCAATGGAGAGAAAAAAATCACACTACAGATAGAGTCAGTTTTAGGACAGTTCAGAGCTCAATCTTAGCTACCAAGCAAGAACTGGCCATGAAAGAGGGAAGCCACTTGTACCCTATGAAAGCCCATAATTTCCAACTCATTCATGTGGAGAAACCAGTAGGGAATTGGATGCACAAATTCAAGAATGTGAAAAGTACCAAAATAACTCCAGTTTTAAAAGGCAAGGCCTTTTTGCAAAAGAATTAAACAACTTAACCACATTCAGCCAGATGTTTAAAATACAAAATAAATATGGTTTTCCAACTTTGAATTGTATATTGCAAATATTTACAGTAATGAAAGCTGATCACACACACTAAATTGGTTGAATCACTAATGGAAAACCCAGATTAACATTTCCCATCTTGACTTTTCCACTTGAGTAAGTTGAAAGGCTAACCCAAGTCATGCTGGCAATCCACTATTAATGGAAAATAGTGCCAAATGATGTCTTTACCCAAAATATACAGATACACATTCACTGGTGTTTAAAGGATGCTCAGACAAGCTTCACTTCTGAGTTAATAGTCCAGGAATGTTGGAGGTTTTGTTAAAAAAAAACAACCCCATGGTTATTTAAAACCAACTCCCAGCTTTGTGCACACCAATATCTATGGTAAGTCAGCAAAACGTTCACTGAAGCCTTTAAATACAACAGATTAAAAGGCTACAGATGCTTGAATCTTGAGCAAGCAATGAGAAGCTTTTTGAGCTCTGGTCAGTATGCATCCATGGGTAGAAAAGGTCAACCAACATGTGGAGTTTGGCCCCTTTAATAGATATCGAAATCTCAATAAAGGGCCCAGTCCCAAAACATAACCAATGGAAGCTGACTGACCAGAATTTCTCCAGCAATTCTTTATTTGCCATTAAATGCAATAAAAATGCATATGTACAATGTAAGTACTGTGACACTAATTCATCAATAAAATGCCATTTTCAGAGAGCAGGCATTTCTAATCAGTCTTAACTATACATTACAGCAAGGAATTGGGGGGTGGGATGGGGGTGGAAATAGAAATCCTCATAGCATTACTAACCTGTTAGAGTCACCCACATTCAGACGGCCATTTTTCCATTGAGGTGACCAATGCATTAGTTGTACTACTTACACTGCACCACAGTGCAAGAAATGCTGAAGGAACAACCTCAGGCTGCCATGAATCACTGCAAGGGATCAGGTTATAAAGTCAAAAGGAATCAAGGATGAAAGAAAATATAATAAGCACAAGAAACAATCAGTAAATTGAACCGATTTTGTTCTGGTGTAGAGCATTCAATGATCCAGATGGATTGATGTGGTGTTGACAGGAAAGCATTTTTTTCACCTTAAAAGTAACAAAACATTAATCACCAAACAAATGAGAAATGCTTGTCCATTACTTAGAAAATAAACCTTCTGCTCATTCTTTTAAAACAAGTATCAAATTCACTAAACCCATCCACATAGCATCCACCCACCACAGCAATCAGTAGCTTTATATCATTCTAGCATCTGCTCCAGCAGGAAGTAATGCCTTCTGGGAGGAGTAATAAATTTATCAAGAGAATCATCTAACAATGCTACTGCATTCTATTTCCCCATTTCACAACCATACTGCAACCGATCCCCTTCCTCTTTATCCCTATGGATATGCCATCCAGCCCACGTTCTTTCCCCTTTAAAGAAAGGGTGGCAGCTGATCCTCCAGGTAATTTCATCAAGCTGCACAGTTTAATCAAAGCCGCATGGATTACTTCACCACAAAGGAATTGTAAAATGAGGCACCAATGGGTTTTCTTGCTTTTATAAAACATTATAGTAATAATGAAGTTCAATGCGGGAAAAATGAGATTTTACATTTCATTAAGAAAGTACTGAGCATTTTTAAAAATATTTCTACATTAATAGTTCCTTCTGATTTGTGTGTCCTTGTAAACTAAATGCTAGCATGTGGGTGCACCAAGCAGTTGCAGTAATGTTGACCTTCAGAATAAGGAGGCCAGGCCTCAATCCACTAAAAAGCTATAGCAAGCCATTCTCACTAAAATGTGTAATAATAGAACTACAAATGTTGGAAATCTGAAGCAAAACCAAAATGCTGGCTAAACTCCACAAGTTAGGCAGCATGTGGAACAAGAAACAGTCTGTTTTGGGTCTGCAGTCCTTTGTCAGAACTGATAAAGCGATCCATGAAGGTTTTCGGTGAGAAGGATGCTGGGAAAAAGGGAGCGTCGAACAAATTGGAGGATCTGTGATAGGTGTTGAAATGGCTTAAAATCAGTGCATACAGTGGCAGGTATGCTAGTGATGGGGAGCACCACCTGTCCCCTTCCCACCACCAGGGAAGAAATATTTCTTTCCAGGTGAAGCATTTGTACTTTCAAACTAGTAATAATGAAGTTTTCATAATGTGGCTTCCTTTATATTGGAGAAATCAAACAGACTGGGTAATCACTTCCTGGATGATCCACACTCAATCCACCAGAAAGACCCAAAACTTTCAAGCATCTTCTATTTTAAGTCACCATCCCACTCAACTGGTCTGTGGCCTCTTGTACTCTCATAATTAGACCCAATGCAAACTTCGGAACAACACCCCACTTTTTGACTGGGCATGTCGTCTTCTAGGCTTGGCATTGTATTCTCCAACTCTGACCAACATGCACTCTTCTCATTTACAAACTATTTCCACCTGCAATCCTTTTCATTTCCTCTGCGCGGGCTACCCTGCTGAACACATCCACTTACACAACCTTCGTATCTTAAACCAGCACAAAAGTGCTAAAGAAACTGAGCAGATCCTGCAGCACTTATAAATAAAGAGAAACCACTTCAGGCCCTTCCCAAAATTCTCCTGTCAGACCCAAAACATTGGTCACACTTTATTTCCTGTAGATGCTGCATGACCAGAATTTTGCCAGCGCTTTTGTGTATTGCACTACAACCCCAGCATCTGCAGGCTGTCCTGTTTAACTCCTTGGTTTCACCATCATGGTTGCTCCAGAGTCAGAAAGGCATTCAAAACTGCTTACTAGAATGAGAACATACCAGTTTATCGACCTGCTCAAGACCATGGAAATGCTGGTAATAATTTATTTTACTGATGCCTTTTTTTAAACGCATGACAGGAGGTTGATGATGGGGAATGGCACAAGGCCTGGTCCACAGGGAACTTAATAGCAAACACTGCATTTTTAAAATAAATTAAATGCTTTTTCATCTGGCTTTCATAACCAAAGCACGACTCACTACAAAAGAGGTATTTACTTTCATGCCAGGTCTAAACAGAACAAGTTTCACAAAAAGCATCAATTCTCCAAAGAATTTTGTACATACATAGTTCTCTCAAAGAGACAGTGAGCAAGGGAAAAATAGTTCACGCTGTGGCACAACCCTGTCTAGCCACTCAAAACATGCATCAGGTTTGATTTGTTGTCACATGTGCTGAAGTACATGAAAAGCTTGGTTTTGGTGCTATCCAACAAGTCCTTACGTGCAGAAATACAGCAGAATGTTGGAGGTTACCAGGAAAGTTGACAAAGGAAAGGCTGTGGATGTTGCCTACGTGGAGTCTAGAAAGGCCTTTGATAAGGTCTCACATGTGAGGTTAGTCAGGAAGGTTCAGACATTTTGTATTTATGGTGAAGTAGTGAACTGGATTCAATCATGGCTGGAGGGGAGAAGCCAGAAAGTAGTGGCAGATGATTGCTTCTCAGATTGGAGGCCTGTGACTAGTGATCTGCCTCAGGGATCAGTGCTGGGACCATTGTTGTTTATCTTCTCTATCAATGATCTGGATGATAACTTGGTAAATTGGATCAACAAGTTTGCAGATGACACCAAGTTTGGTGTCATTGTGGACATCAAAAAAAAGTTTTTCAAAACTGCTAACTGCTACGCCAACATTCCTCCCTGAAAAATTCCATGAAAAAAGCTGTGTTTTCGGAGGCTTTGGTTTTCAGAATTTCAGATAAAAGGTTATGTATCTGTGGTAGGGTGGTGTTTATTGAAAGGGGAATAGAGAGTCGAAGAGTCTAAGATTTACTACAATTAGAGACAAGTGGCCCCAAGATGGAGTAGAATGAGCCTACATGTACTGACATTTAGAAATACAAGGATGCAATCTCATATTGAAACAGGTCCAAGAATGAGCAATATAGCCTTTGCCTGGGCAAAGCGTCGAAGCAGCAGTGGATGAGCCATTTAAAGATCAAGTACATGTTTATTTCAGAAACCTGTCATTCATCAGATGGATGTGGCTCAGTTATTTAGCTGAAGTTAGAAATAAATAGAATTGAGCCATGGGGTTTAAGGAACATGGAAGCAAGATGATGGACTTGAAGCAGAATAGCGCAACCTTACTAAACATTATTATAGGAACAACGTGGTGCATCCAGACTCATGTTATTCCACTAAAACAAATCTATTTCTTAGAACCATAGAACATTACAGCACAGAAATAGGCCCCTTCATCCCTTCTAGTCTGTGCCAAACCATTTTTTTTGCCTAGTCCCACTAACCTGCACCCAATCCAAAGCCCTCCATACCTTTCCCATTCATGTACCAAATTCTACCTCAATATTAGAGCCTGCATTCACCACCTAAGCAGGAAGCTTGTTCCACACACTCCATGTGTGAAGAAGTTCCCCCTCAAGTTCTCCCTAAACTTTCCCCTTTCACTCTTAACTCATGTCCTCTGGTTTGTATCTCACCTACCTTCAGTGGAAAAAGCTTATCTACATTTACTCTGTCCATCTTCCATATTTTTAAATACTCTATCATATCTCCCCTCATTCTTCTACGCTCCAGGAAATAAAGTCCTAACCTGTTTAACCTTTCTCTGTAATTGAGTTCCTGATGTTCAGGCAACATCCTAGTAAATCTTCTCTGCATTCTTTCTATTTTATTGATTTTTTTTTGCCTGTAGTAAGGTGACCAGAACTGTACACAATACTCCAAACTGGCCTCACCAATGCCTCTTACAACTTTACAACATTCCAGTTCCTTTAATCAATACTTTGATTTATGAAGGCCAATCTGCCAAAAGCTCTCTTTATAATCCTATCTACCTGGGATGCCACTTTCAGGGAATTATGTATCTGTATTCCCTGTTCTAGGGCATTTCTCAGTGCCCTTTCTTGGTTTGTCCTTCCAAAATGCAACACCTCACACTTGTCTGCATTAAATCCATCTGCCATTTTTCAGCCCATTTTTCTAACTGGTCTAGATCCCTCTGCAAGTTTTGAAAAACTTTTTTTTGATGTCCACAATGACACCAAGTTAGAAAAATGGGCTGAAAAATGGCAGATGGATTTAATGCAGACAAGCTTGGTGTCATCTGCAAACTTGTTGATCCAATTTACCAAGTTATCATCCAGATCATTGATAGAGAAGATAAACAACAATGGTCCCAGCACTGATCCCTGAGGCACATCACTAGTCACAGGCCTCCAGTCTGAGAAGCAATCATCCGCCACTACTTTCTGGCTTCTCCCCTCCAGCCATGATTGAATCCAGTTCACTACTTCACCATAAATACAAAACGTCTGAACCTTCCTGACTAACCTCACATGTGAGACCTCATCAAAGGCCTTTCTAGACTCCATGGAGACAATATCCACAGCCTTTCCTTTGTCAACTTTCCTGGTAACCTCCTTGAAAAACTAAAAAAGATTTGTAAAAGACAACCTACCATGTGCAAAGCCATGTTAATTATCTTTAAATAGTTCCTGGCTATCCAAATAATTGCATATCCAATCTCTTAGAATTCCGTCCAATAATTTACATACTACTAAAGTCTTATGGTGACGTCAGCAATCTCAATCTCCTTATTCCCAGTTAAGATTCTCTCACTTGCCCATCAATTCTCCTTTGGAAACAACTACACAAGATCATTTACATTAGCCATTTATCCAACTAACATGTCTAACTGCCATCTCCACACCTACAAGGATGTATTTTTTTTTAAAACCAGAAATAGGCTTAATTCACAATTCTTTTTAAACCAAAAGGAAAATATTTCCCAGTCACTTCGCAACTTTAGTGTTATGTCCATAACATTCCCATCATTGTACATTGTTACATACATCATCGCCACCATTGTGGCACCTTGTCATTTCCCCCTGATGAAGGAATTTTGTTTTTAAAACCAAAATAGGTATTATTCACAGTGATGTTACAAAAAGAAAAATGTTCAAAGTCTATTTCCCACCCCCCCCCTTTTTACACAATACTGCTGTAAAGACCCATCATTAACCCAGCTTTGCTGGTTTACACTGAACCAAGCCAGTGTGTCATTTTACATAGCAAAGCCGGCATTCAGAGAATGAAAGAGACGGGACTTGGCGATATCAAGTCCAACGTAAAACACATACATCCTTTCCCGTCCTGGTTCAAGCTCACCCTTTTAACAGACATCAATTCAGCACTATGACTACCTCCACTGCCACCTTAAAGGAGAGATTGCAATGACCCCATCCACCCCCATTCCATGTTCATACCTTTTACACAGGTGTGGCGCAACATTCCCGCCTTGAAGTGGCTGTATAAAAAGAGGCTTTAGTGCCATATCCTTACATTTCCAATCATTACGTTCATCTTCTATTTAGTAGTAGCTCAGTAAATTGAGCTGTGAGGCAGTGGCACTAATTATTCCACCACAGTGCCAGAGCCGAGCAAAGCAATTTTTTTTTAACATTTGTATCAAGTTACATTCAAGTTCTACTTCATTAGGTTACTGCTTCCAAACCTCAGTATGGAAGTATTTTTCAGTAGGCCATTTCATATCAGGTGGGAAATGGACGAGCATAGATATAAATGTTAGAAGTTGGACACAAATATATTATGACAGTATGAAAAATGCAATAAGTGTTAGATATAGAATGGTACAATATAAATTTCATACATTACACCACAAAAGGAAAAGAAAATATGGCTATGTCCTGTTTACATTGAAAACACTTCTGAAATATCTAACCAATCTGAACCTTCCTGACTAACCTCACATGTGAGACCTTATCAAAGGCCTTTCTAGACTCCATGGAGACAATATCCACAGCCTTTCCTTTGTCAACTCTCCTGGTAACCTCGTTGAAAAACTAAAAAAGATTTGTAAAAGACAACCTACCATGTGCAAAGCCATGTTGATTATCTTTAAATAGTTCCTGGCTATCCAAATAATTGCATATCCAATCTCTTAGAATTCCGTCCAATAATTTACATACTACTAAAGTCTTATGGTGACATCAGCAATCTCAATCTCCTTATTCCCAGTTAAGATTCTCTCACTTGCCCATCAATTCTTTTTACATTCTATACGGACATGCCCCAAACTGAAATTTTTTGGATTAATTTAATAGATTTTCTTCAACAGATAATAGGTGTTAAACTCCCGAGAAACCCTAAGCGGTTTCTTTTGAGGATATATCAAAGATTCATCCAGATTTAACATTAAATTGATTTCAAAAAGAATTTTTAAAGATGCCAGGAAATGTATAGTCGTTTCATAAAAATTGGATACAGATTTGGTATTAGATAGATGACATGGTGAAAAGATTACATATAATTTACAGAATATGATAATTTTTTGAAAATTTGTTTTCCATATAAGCAAATGATTGATGTTAGAACTTTAAAAGTAATTATATGTCGATTGGTAGAATTTGACATGTACTTTGTCACTCCCTGACCTCACCTTAATGTATTTCTTCTTATTTTACTTTATTAGTTGTTGTTTGTGTGGGTATTTTTATATATATCTTGATTAAGTGTTATTTATTGCACAGTAGTGTTTTATATTACTATATACTTCATATTTAAAATATATAATGGTAGTTGTAAGTGTTAGAATAATTAGGTCACAATTTATTCATAAGGTAATATCCAGCACTGTTTAAATATCAGTCTATTCTTTCTTTTTTTTTCTTTCTTTGCTCTTTTTTTCCCTTTTTCCTTTGCTTTCATCTTGGAATTTTTCCATGTGGAAGGGAGTTAGGAGAAAATGATAAAAAAAGCATGTATTTATTTTGAATATATAGAATGTTCTAGTTCTGTATGCAAATTTGTTATATATACTAATAAAACAAAATTTGAAAAAAAAAATGTTACATTCAAGTTCTACTTCATTAGGTTTCTGCTACCAAACCTTAATATGGAAGTATTTTTCAGTAGGCCATTTTGTAACAGGCCTCCGCCTGGAGGCCGGCTACAAAAGCGGATCAAAAACTTAAAACTTACCTTTCAGACAGCAGCCCTAAAAGGCTGCTCTTACATTGCAGTCATATCTAGAGCCACCTCCTAGTGCCCTCTGGAGCCAATGCAGGCAGGGCAACTAGTGCCGTAGCACCACCCATCATAAATACAGAGCAATGGCAGTCTTCCCTTCCCATAAACCTCCACACAGCTGGAACCGCTCTGAGATGTCTGTTAAAAGGCTGTCACAGCTCGCATAGGCTGCCCCCTGACGGCTCCCGACAGCCCCCACCCTCCGCCCCTGCCTTGAGGGGGTGATGGAAGGAGAGGGGCAAGTGGGGAGATGGGTCACAGGCTGACACCATCATCAGCCCGCCCCTAACCAGTTGATTGCAGCAGTTGTACATTCAGGTCAAATGGTGGAGCGTAGTGCCCTGCCAATTATCCTTCCCCGAGAAGGGTTGGAATCACTGCCTCAGAGCTGCCCATGGTAAGTCTTCAGTGCAAGGGCGAAGTACCTCCACCTTTATGGATGGGTGTTTTTTTCCTGCTTTAAAGGCTCTCTACATTGACAAAAGGCAAAGGAGGAAAAACCCAACACCCAACCCCAACCAACCAATTTTCCCCTGCAACCGCTGCAACCGTGTCTGCCTGTCCCGCATCGGACTTGTCAGCCACAAACGAGCCTGCAGCTGACGTGGACTTTTACCCCCTCCATAAATCTTCGTCCGCGAAGCCAAGCCAAAGAAGACATTGTTTCCATGTTCTTCACTGCTCAAGCTCCACAAAATTAGCCTATCAATAGACTACCATTCAATCTGATCGGAAATCTTAAGGAGAAAGTTTCACATTAACAAAATCCAAAAATGGCACAAGGAATCAAGTGTTTCAGTCCTTAAAATGGATCTGTGAAGGTTTCTTCCATTTTGAATTATGCACCTTGTGGCTTTGGTTGCTCTGGGTTCCAAAAGGAAACTGTTTAACCTAGTTCCAAAACGAATATCTGAATTGACCATAAAAGTTCATTCAATTTCAAAATCAAATATTAAAATAGCAGTTTAAAATACAAAGGGAATTACGAGTCATACCAAAAAGACTCCAATAAGATCAAGCAGCTGTTCCAACAAAGCCCCGACCCCCAAAACAACCCAATCCAGCAAGAAATAGATTTGAAAAGCAAATAGCATTCTGTATTTGTAATGCATAAACAAGATGATCTCTTGGACTTGGATCCTGGGAAAGCCAACAACTTAATTGGTTGTACTTCAGCTGTCAAACAGCAAGCATTTATTAACAGATCCAGATTTTGCAATGGTGATTTGCAATTGCCTTGAACATAGAGGCACACAAAAGAGTGTATTTAGATAAACCTGGTATTTGAATTCCTAACAAAAGAATTTAGTTGATGATGCCACCTCAGAACAGATGTGAATTTTCAAGATCTTTTTAAAATATTTTATTTAAATTTCCATACATAAATATCCAAATACAGAAAAATATCCATCATAAATCTCAAATCAATAATACATGCTATTATATTGCCCCTAACCCCTCCCTCCCAAATAATAACCCCCAAAGACAAGAAAAACAAAGGAGGAAAGAAGATGAAGGGAAAAAAGAAAATAAGGAAAGGGAAAAACGCATCTGGTTACTAAAATTTCAATACATTCAGTCAAATATTCCATTTATATTATATACTAATTCCAAGAAGTTGATAAGGTTCTCTGAGGGTCAGGAGATACCTTTCATAAAATAATACCTACAGTATGTAAATACGGCCACTTTTTTTTAAAAAAAAGTATTATATTTACTTCTCAAATTAGATGCAATTTTCTCAAGAGGTATACAACTATATATTTCTACTTGCCATATGCCCATTCCCAATGGGAATCTGATTTCCACGTCACTGCTAATTTTCAAGACCTTAAAGCACAAATTGGCAACAGCTCGTGCCAAGCTAAGCAGTCTCTCAAGGCAATGTCTTCTCCAACAAGGGACCTCCACAAGGAACCACCACTTTTGGTCAGTTGAAAACATTTGACGTGGTTCCATTTTAATCTATTGAGTTTTAATATCAATTGGAGGACAGTTTCAATACACTAGAATTAAATGTTTAATCATTTAAATTGAATTCATGCAAGAGAATTTACAAGTTTATTGTTTGCTTTTACATTTTTTTTAAAATCTTGCCATTCAGGCCCCCGGCATCAGGACTGCTGCTCGGTTGCTGTTGTTGTGAGCAGTTGTTGGTGGGTAACAGTCCTCCTTTTACATTTTAGTGTCATGCTGGCCAAAATATCCACGTTAAGCATTGCATTTAATGTGTACCCCAAGACTGATACAAATGCAGAACTACAATCTATCCTGAATAGCAAAATGAAATCTAGTGCTCATTTTTCCACAATTTATTTCCATTACTCTGACAAAAATATATGAATAATTGCTTTATATCTTAATTTAACCATGTGAATCTGCTCTACAGTTGCATACTGTGATGCAGTCATTTGGTCTCATACATTTTTATTGCCAATCACAACACCCATAATAGCATATTAGATCAGCAATGTGGAAATAACAGTTAAATAATTAATGCCAGAAGCTGCGTTTCAAAACATCGATCAACCCCAGACAGAAGGAGCTTATGGAAAAAAAGTTTTTAAAAAAAAGATTTAAATCAAGCTTAGATCAGTTTAAGTGCAACTTTGCATTCAAAAATGTTGCTTTAAATTATACAAGTTTTCTTTTTAATTCCAATTTCCAAAAATTGTGGTATTGATTTCAGCATTAAGATGGTAACAGTGGCCCTTTTCACACTAGCTAACTTGTCAATTGGCCGTTCAATTGACCAGTTAAAGAGGCCATTTTTGTTATTTACACTGGACCACTGTTAACTGGTTCTCTGGATCTTTTCACACTCACCACCAGCAGGGTCACAGCCATCCCTGGTCATCAGACCCACCCTCACTCCCTCCTGAATCACTGGTGTCTAGGTTGACTCCCACTACCAACTCTCCACCTGCCCCAGCTGTGCGTCAAATTTGACAATAAAAGGATTGCCCTCATGTACCAAGGAGGGGCAGGCGGATGGTGTTAATGATAGGTAGGTCCCGGCCAGCACCCCCCGTCCCGTCGACAGGTAGGTAGCATACAGCAAACCCCCACAGTGAGCAAGCCCTCCTCTAACATAGGTTCTAGCGCCAACCCTGACCAGGCATCCAAAGGGAGAAGGGCACCTATCCTCCAGTGAGTTCTGAATGATGCATCCACTAATTATGATCTTATATTTAAAATTAATCATGCCTAATTAAGCATTATGTACAGCACAGTATGAGCCCTTCAGCCCCAGTTGTTGTGTTGACCTATTAACCTTTAAATTTATAAAAAGCAGTGGGAAAGTGGTACAAAACTCATAGCCACACAATTTATAAAGACCGTGGGAATGTCAGGGATGAAATACACATGCATCGAGTAATGACGGACCTGTCCTCCCAGAATTCTGTGCGGCAGAGAAAGGGGTGTATGAATGCTCTATGGCTATAGCCCTTTCTCTGCCACACAGAATTCTGGGAGGGCAGGTCCATCATTACTCGATGCGTGTGTATTTCATCCCTGACATTCCCAGGGTCTTTATAAATTGTGTGACTATGCGTTTTATTGCCACTATCACATTCCAACAGTCCTTTATAAATTGTTTTATACTATGCTGTACGTAATGCTTAATTATGTTATAATGATTAGGCATGATTAATTTTGTTTAAATACAAGATCATAATGCATTGATCAGGATTTCATAAATTGAATTCAAAGTTTATATCTTTTTAATCTTTTATTTCCTTAACGTTTCTGCATTCATGCAAAAACATCATCAACACATCACTACTTTGTTCCTGGATAGTAAATGTCCCTTTCACATTGGGCTAATTGGCACACAGGTGTCTGATGACCCCGGGGATGATACAACTTACCTAGGCAGTCCATCTGCTGCATGATTTAACCCCTGCATAGTGATCAAGAAGAATTCACACTGGATCTTTAACCTGCATAATGGCTGTTAATTGCTAGGACAAAATGCCAATGTGAAAGGGGCTATTGCCAGCTTGGAGTACGACCATCATGTAAATTGAGCAACGTATTATACAGAGACATGGTGATCATGTACAATAGTTGGAACTTACAGCTCAAATTAAATATTCAAACATTATAATGGGAAGTATTAAGTAGCAAATAAAACCACACATGCAAGTAGCAACAGGCCCCAATGGCTGAACACAGCTTTGCCTGCAAACGAGGTCATAGTTAATCTGATGCTTGAACACACGCAACTCAGTGACCAACTGGCAAAACACAAAATTTCCCCATGTTTGGAGGGAAAGAAAACCTCACTTTTTAAATCAAAGTACATCTCAAAATGTTTACTTTTTGATCAAAAAAAGCTTCAATTCTGGGTGCTTCCTGATACAAGAATGGCACAGGGTGGGAATCAACAGATTGTAGCGGCTACTAAGATAGAGCAACTAAAGAAATACAAACACACACCAGAGTAGTCAACTCAAGACTGATTTATTCAGGGTTTACAGGCTTCTTTTATAGACTGTGTGTCCCAGGCTCCAAGGGACAAGATGGGACATCACTATGAGATTGCTGCCAATCTACGCGACCAGCAGGTTTAAATCTAGCCTTGTAAGTGTCCCGCGCCTTCCGGCCAGAGACTCAACAGCTCAACTTGCTGTTCCTCGGCACTCAGTATCCTTCGCATGCGGTCCATTAGGTGAGTAGGCAGACGTCTGCATTAGGGTTCTGCATGCCTGCAGAACCGTGCCAGCGACAGTTTGCATTGCCTCGCTGTGCGCTCGCTCAATCTGCTACACAGCCACTACATCATATTGCAGTGCCCATATTAGGGTTCTCCACACCCACAGAACCACACCAGCAACAGTTTGTGTTGCCGTGCGCCCACTCAGCCTGCTACAAGATTGACATTTTCTGAATACCAAAATATTTTCTGCTTTTGATGGAGTTCTGCATTTTTAAAAAATGACAAACTATTTTCCAAAGAAATGCCACTTTTTTTTTCAAGATATAATTTTCCTTGAAACAAATCTGAACACTTGGTTGGCAAAGGTGCAGTGGTGGGACTGATGGACAAGGAAAAGATGTACTCTTGCCAACACAAAGAAAACAGTAGCAGCCCCCAATTGTGTTCTTAACTACCTAGAAATGCAATGATATTTTAATGCATTTCTTCCAAATACTATTCTGAGTTGGAAATTGTTCATCTGTTATCATTAGGTAAAATTCAAGAACTTCTTTAACTGACAATACTCTGGTAATGACTTTAGCTTAAGAGTTGCAATGATTTGTGACATAACCTCTGCTGCCAAGACAAAAAGAATCACCATTCCACACCCACATCTTGAGAGAACAAATATTAGTCAGCATCAAATTTAACTGACTGGATTGCCAATGTAATTGCAGCCAAGAAAATGCTTTCCTCCCTCCCCAGTTAATCAGCTCAAGGTCATTTGGATCTTCATTGAAATAAAAAATTTCAATTTGAGGGGAAAAATTGAAATAATATGCCAACAAAATGTTATTCACATGAATTGCAGGACATTAGAGATGTTGGATAGGTGAAAGGGTGGGGTTGAAATTGATGGATAGGCCAAGGAGACCAAGCATTTTAAATGAGCGAGCAATATGCCAATTAGCATAGCACTGATCAAAAAGAACTGGAAAGGCACAGATTTTAAAAATAGGTATTGCAGAGAATGCAACAACTTGGTTCACACAAGGATAGTTGGGCCAGGAGATCAAAACTAGGCTTAGGAAAAAGGGAGGACAACTTGCAAAAAAAAAAAAAAAAAAATTGGCCTTCAGTGCTCATCTAAGGGATGTTGTGGCTCAGCCTGTAAACAGTCCAAAATTCAAAGGGTAGAAGAGAATGCCAAGCACACAGGCATATGCTTAAAGCAGCGGACAACAACGTCTGGTGGGAAGATGACAATGGCAGAATTGATCCTAGTTGAAAAATCTGAGGATTTAACTGGTCGCCATCTTTTTAAAGAAAAATCCTGATCAAACCTTGATCAGTTCAGTACATTCCTCCACCTCCTGTGTAATCTGAGTGTCCCTATAATACAATTGGATAGTTTTTTCACTCAACATTAACCCTTTCCCCATCATTAAGGCATGTTCTTCCCTCTCAAGAGATCCATTGTGAAATAGCAACTAAACAAACACCACCTTTCTGGAACAAATGCATTTGACAAAATGCCATTAAATGGCATTTAAATGCCAGTAGCTAATGTGCTTCTAGAATACGAATAACAGTAATTTGTGAAATTCTTTCATTTACAAGCCACAAAATTCATCAGTGTGATCCTCTTTCAGCTTCTGTTGAAGCACGTTGCTTTTTTAAGCGCATTTCCTTTCTCTTTCCCTCCTATGTTACCTGCCAATGATCCGATGTTACTCTCCAGAAGCAAGTGGCAGATCAGGTTTGACCATCTGTGGGTATTACAGAATCTGAAGTTGTTCGGCAACAAGAACTCAATTTAACTCTAAGCAAGGCTGCCCCCAACTATTCTATACACTAGTGATATTTCAATTACTTTAAAACTGCCCATTATTTTGATCTGAAAAATATTGTACAATTATTTATGCTGAACTAAGATTTTTGTTTAAGTTTAACATCTGACTGCCACAATTACACATATGATTTATTTCCAAGAGAGTTGGATTAACAAAAAGGTCTTGGTCCTTACTCAACAAGTAGACTCAAATAATGTCCTCAATATTGATGTAATTTCAATTCCTGCTGCATTGGCTTTTAACATTTTCCCATAATAAAGGGGGGGAAAAAAAAACAAATTTTGCTGTGCTTAGTCATCCTGTGCAAAAGTAAATGTGGCATAAACATCCAAAGATAACATTGAAGTCTGAGAAGTTATCAACTGCCTGCAGAGAAAAGACTCCCATTTCAAAAGGTTGCAGGAACTTGCTGAAAGACTAAGTCAATGTCAAAAATAGACAGATAAAAAAATTTGTAGTTTAATGCACAATAACTAATTTCAAACAAACATCAGTTCTATTCCATTCTTATTATTGCAATTATCAGCTAATACACCATTTAAAAAAAAAATCACAGCACATGATAGCACAGAATCAGGCTCTTCAGCCTATGCTAAAATATTTCACTTCATCCCTTTAACCTGCATCCAGACATAACTCCTCCCTGCACCACTCCCCACCCAATCTTAAATGTTGAAATCAAACCCACATCTGCATCCTCCATTGGTAGCTCATTCCATACTCACCACCCTCTAAAGTGAAATTCCCCAAACATTTCCCTTTCATCCTTTACCCTCACCCTCCAGTTCTTGTCTCATTCAACCTTTATGGAAAAAGCCTGCTTGCATTTACCCCAAGTATACCCTCAATTCTGTGCATCTCCATTAAATCTCCCCTCATTGTTGATGCTCCAGGAAATAAAAGCATAGCAACATCCTTGTAAATTCATTCTGTACTCTTTCCATTTTGTTGATATCTTTCTATTAGTTAGGTGTCCAAAACTACACACAATATTCCAAATTTAGCCTAACCCACATCTTCAAACGCTACAATACCTGTATTTAGTATTTTGATTTATTAAGACAAATATGCCAATAGCTCCTTATGACTCCATCTAACTGATGTCATTAATCCATGAGGAACTGTGCATCTGTATTGCTGAATTCCTGTTCTCCTGCCCATCCATTTACCATGCAATATCTACCTTAGTTTGTCCCTTCCAAAATGCCACACCTCACACTTATTCGCATTAAATTCCATCTGCCATTTTGCAGCCCATTTTTTTCCCAGCTGGTCCAGATCATTGCTAGTTTTGAAAGCTTTCCTCACTCTATACCCTCAGTCTTAGCAGCATCCGCAAGCTTGCTGATCCAATTTACAACATTACTATCTATACTAACAAACTGGATTATGAACAACAATGGATCCAGCTCTGATCACACACTAGTCGCAGGCCTCCAGAGAGACAATCTTCTACTCTCTGGCTTCTCCTACAAAGTTAACATCAAATTAAATTTACTACCTTACCCTGAATGCCAAGTGATTGAACCTTCTTGACCAACCTCCCATGCGTTACCTTGTCAACAGCCTCTCTAAAGTGCACAAAGACAATATCCATAGCCTTTCCTTCAAATTTCATGGTATCCTCTTTAAAAAAAAAATCCAATAATGTTTATTCTCACGTCCATTTAGATTGGCGAGTTTAATTACTAAAATACACAAATTTCTCCACAGAGATCACGTTGACATGGTAGTCAGAAGAGGCAATGGGGGAGTTAACAGGTCTGATAGCAAGATTTAAAGAGTACAGAGGGTTCCCACATTACAAATGACTTGGCTTTCCACAAATTCTCCCACACTGCAAGATAAATGTATTTCATGGTATTCATTATGACTGGTTTAATTATGGAAGTGCTAATGCCATTATTTTAATGAAATCGTTTGTCATACACATAGTAACAATCAAGTTTCTCATCTGAGAAATATACAATCAGACAAAACATTTCTACAAACCATGGTGCATACATAGCACTTAATTACATGTACATGAATATACAATTTTTTTTAAAAACTAAATATTTACTCAGTTACAGGATACCATTCAATCTCCCAGCCTGCTGAAAGATGTTATTTCCCAGCCTAGCAGTCGTGATTTTGAAGATCCTGCAAATATGTACTGAAATTCTTACATTCTGTAGCCAAACAGATACTTGTAAACAAAAAAACTACAAGTAAATTCAAGATTAAAATAAACAAATACATATGTAGAGCGTGTCGAAAGAATCAAAGGCTTGTTGATCCAAACCAAGGCTTTTATTAACCAGAAGACTGGAGCATATCACATGTAGGTTGACCAGTCCAGAATGACCTGGTCTGGCTAGGAGCAACCCTTTAAGACCTGCCAGTAGGCATGGCTACGCTCTCAGCCAATCACAATCATCCTACACTACAATCTATACATATACACATTGGTGATATGATTCATGTTGTGATAGTACAGATTCTAAGTCCCTTTTCCACTGGCACCCTGTCCCAGAAATAAACTGGGAATTTACTAGGATAGGGTCCAGTGGAAAAGGAACACTGTCTGAACACTGGCATCAAATGGCTTCACGCTGAGGATTAACTGCCTTTGTCCCTACTCGTATCCCTGGCATTTGGGGATGCTGATAAAACCAGTGGAAAAGGGACAGCAGAAAGTCACCCGTTTCCAGTTGAAGGTAGAACACTCCGATCCCAGGGATGAGTGTGTTCAGGGAAAAGCCATTAGTGTCCCAGTTAAGGGTAGTCCCAGTTAAGCCCAGTGGAAATGCACAAAGGGAATTAACTGAGATGCCAGTGGAAAAGAGGCTATAGTGCAAAGGAAACTTTCAATGGTTCAGACAGTCCTTTTGTGCTATTGGAGCAGTCATAATTAGTGTTACAAATGGAAGTTCAAGTATCTGATAGTTGTTGGAAAGAAACGGTTCTTTACTCAAGAAGCTGGTTTTCAGTTTTCCTACCTTCTCCTCATTGGTTGCCACAAGAATAGGTTGTGACCAGGGTGATGAAAACCCTTTCAAATGTTGGCTGCCACTGAGGTGTCTGCAATGAATGACATTGAGCCTGTGATGGCCCTGGCTACATTTGCTACCTTTTGTGTTGTTAGACATTTGAATTAACAAGCCAGGTTACAATGCAATCAGTGTACATGTGAAAGTTAAAGAGTATTTGACGACATATGAACGACTCCTTAGAAAGTAAAGGCATGTTTGCTTTTTGTTTTTTCGATATGCTTGCTCCTGGAAAGATTTTCTGAAATATAGACTCACAGGAACTTCAAGGTTCTGCATCTCTCCACCTCCACCCCATCAGTGGACAGCCTCTCTTTCCCAAAACCAATAAGATCTTCAGATTTCATTTCTGGCATTATCCAAAAGATTCTCCATCTCTTTATTCAGATTTATTTCCAGTTATTCAGCCAGCAATGGGGCAGTCAGAAAATGTATAGATCGAGCTGAACTTGGCTACATAGTATACATGTAGACCAATGCAATATATTTAGTTGTAGAAAATGAACCAATTTACTCAGAATGACAGTTCTGAGAAGATGAATTGTCTATATATTCAGGGGCTCTGTATATATTAAAAATATCCACTGACTGCAAATATTAGAACTCAAGACTAACCAATAGCAATTAGAATGTAAAGGATTATGAGAGACAGAAAAGGGTGGACAGCCAGTGCCTGTTTCCCAGGGCAGGAATAGCAAACACCAGAGGACATGTGTACAAAGTGAAGGGAGGAAAATTTGACAATAGAACAATTACAGCCCAGAAGCAGGCCACTTCAGCCCCTCTAGTCTGTGCCACAGCACTTTTTATAGCCTAGTCCCACTGACGTACTCAGTCCATAACCCTCCATACCTCTCCCATCCATAAACATGTCCAAATTTTCTTAAATATTAAAAATAGAGCCCGCATCTACCATTTCAGCAGGAAGTCCATTCCACACTTCCACCACTCTGAATGAAGATGTCCCCCCTAAACTTTTCCCATTACCCCCTTAACCCATGCCCCCTTGATTGAATCTCAACCACCCTCACTGGAAAAAGCATATCTACGTTTACTCTGTCTATCCCCCACAATTTTAAATACCTCTATAAAATCACTCCTCATTCTTCTACATTTCAGGGAATGAAGTCCTAATTTGTTTAACCTTTCCCTGTAACTCTGTCCCTGAAGTCCAAGGCAACATCCTAGTAAATCTGCTCTCTGTTTTATTGATATGCTTCTCTGTAGTGAGGTGACCAAAACTGCACACAATACTCTAAAATTGGCCTTATCAATGTCTTATACAATTTCAACACAACATCCAAACTCCTGTACTCAATACTTATATTTATAAAGGCCAATATTGAAGGAAAAATCCAGCCCAGATGGAGTATCTGGCAGAGTATTAAAAATCTGTGTTATCTAACTTACCAAGGTATTCATGGATATCTTCAAAATCTCACTATAGTAGGCATCAATCGTACCAGTGCCCAAGTATAGTAACCTGCACTAATGACTATCAACCAGTAGCACTTGCATCATAAGTGATGAAGTGTTTTGAAAGGTTTTGATGAAGCACATCAGCTCCTGCTGAGCAGTGACAGGGATACATGCCAGTTCCTCTATCGTAGTAACAGGTCTATGGTGGATGCCATCTCACTGGCTTTACTCAAAGCCATGGAGCACCTGGACAGCAAAAATGCATTCATCAGGATGCTCTTTATCATCTACAGTTCGGCATTTAACACCATTTTCCCCTCAAATCTGATCAGCAAACTCCAAGTCCTGAGTTAACACCCCACTGTGTAATTGGATCATGGATTTCTTCATCCCCAGGCCACAATCAGTGAAGATTTGTAAGAACTTCTCCACAAACTCCATTACTGGAGCACCACAGGGCTGTGGACTTAGCCCCATTCTCTACTCACTTTACACCTTCGACTGTTGGGCTCAGTACAAAAATAAGACCATCTACCAATTTGCTGATGATCCCAAGAAAGGGGATGAGACAGCATCCAGGATGCAGATTGAAAACTTCGCTGAATGTTGCAAGAACAACCTTGCACTCAATGTGATCAAAACTAGGGAGCTGATTATTGACTTCAGGAAAGGAAAGCCAGAGGCATACAATCCAGTGATCATTGGGAGAGATCAGAGGTGGAGAGGGTGAGCACATTTAAGTTCTTGGGAGTCACCATCTCAGAGGATCTTTCCTGGTCTGAACACACTAAATGTATCGTGAAGAAAGCACGTCAGCACCTCCACTTCTTCAGGAGTTTGCGGAGGTTTGGTATGACATCAGAAACCCTGGAAAATTTCTACAGAAGTGTGGTAGAAAGTGTGCTGACTGGCTACATTACGGTCTGGTATGGAAACTTCAGTGCCCTGAGTATCAAGCCTTCCAAAAGATTGTGGACACATTCCAGGACATCACACCCATTATTGAGTACATCTACAGAGAACATTGCTGTCGGATACCAACAGCAATCATCAAAGATCCACACCACCCAGCACATGCTCCATTCTCATTGTTGTGATCAGAAGAGGTATAGGTAGTACAAGACTCACACAACCAGATTCAAGAACAGCTGCTACCCCTCCACCATCAGACTCAATGACAAATTCAGAGACTCATTTAAGGAATGTTAATTGTGCACTTTATTGATTTATTTTTGTATTACAGTTTGTTTAGTTATTTGCTTACATATTTATGTTGTGTACCATTTATTTTTTGAACTACTAATTAGTGGTCATTCTGTTGCACCCACAGGAAAAAGGAATCTCATGGCTGATGTGATGTCATGTATGAACTCTGACAATAAATTTGAAATCAATATTCCAAAAGCTTTCTTTGCAACCCTATCCACATGTGACACCACTTTTAGGCAATTTTGTATCTGTATTCCCAGATACCTTTGTTCTACTTCACTCCTCAGTGCCCTGCCATTAACCATGCATGTCCTTTCTTGGTTTATCCTACCAAAATGCAACATCACACAGTGTCTGCATTAAATTCTATCTGCCACTTTTCAGCCCACTTTACCAGCTGGTTCAGATCCATCTGAAAGCTTAGAATATCTTTTTTTTTCTGTCCACCACACCTACAATCTTAGTGTCATTTGCAAACTTGCTTATCCAATTTAACACATTATGATCAAGATCATTGATATAGTTGACAAACAACAATAGTCCCACTACCAATCCCTGAGGCACACCACTTGTTACAGACCTCCAATTTAATACAGCAATCATCCACCATTACTTTGACTTCTCCTGTTCAATCCAGTTCACTACTTCACCATGAATACCTAGTGTTTGAACCATCCTCATTAACCTCCCATGTGGGACCTTATCAAAAGTCTTATAGTCCACGAAGCCAACATCCACAGTGTTTCTTTTGTAAACTTTCGTGGTAACCCCCTTGAAAAACTCTAGAAGATTGGTTAAACACAACCTACCATACAAACCCATGTTGACTATCACTAATCAGTTCCTGCCTATCCAAATTGTATATCAGATCTCTTATAACACCTTCCAATAATTTACCTACTGCTGACACCAACCACTCAGATCGGCAAGAGGAAGAATGTCCCTTACGATCCTTTTGCTCTTAATCTTCCTGTATAAACCCTTAAGCCACACATGTCAAACTCTGGCCCGCGGGCCAAATTTGGCCCGCGATATAATTATATTTGGCCCGCAAGATCATTTCAAATATGTATTAGAGGTGGCCCGCCCTGCAGCGAGAGCCGATGCTGTTTTTTGGTAATGTCACCCCCACCATCCTCCCCCTTCATTGCACATCCTTCCCCATTGTAACACGAGAAATTGTAACATGAGAAGTCTGTCGATGTCATCAGCCGGCAAGCCGGTTGGAAGGCTCCCCGCACAACCAGTCACTTCTCCCACCTGTCGAGCGATGCGGCGGATTGGCGAGCGCCTGTGATTTCCTGTCGGCGCGACGGACATGGCAGGCTGCGCACGTCCCCCGGGCAGCGCGAGCCCCGCGCGACTGGCACCGGACGGCCCTTCCACAGCGCGAGCACACTTCTCCCAGTCGCCACGGCCTTCAGCGCTTGAACCCGCGCAGACCCCAGGGACGGCTGGTTCGGTCCTGCACGTGAAGAGAGAGATGGTGGCTGTCCGCAAAGGCTGATCGGCAGCGCGCTGGGCCTGAGTGGGTGGGTAAGCAGGGGTGGGCAGAGGGTGTAGGTGAGGAGTAATGGGCAGGGGAAGTTATGGTGGTGTGAGGGGCAATTAGAGGGAGGGATGAGTAGAAGGAGGGGTGGATAGGGAAGAGGTAAAAGGGGAGGGGCAGGGCGAGTAGGGGAGGGGTGATTAGAGGGTGAGAGATGGGTAGAGGGAGGAACAGGTGTGTATAGGATGGGGTGGGTAGAGGCAGAGCGAGTGGAGTGAGGGGTGAGTAGATGTTGGGTAAAGGACTGGTCAGGTAGAGGGATGGTGGGTCGAGGGTGAATAGAGGCCTAGAGCCTGAGGAGTGAGCAGGAAATGCTGAGTCCTGATGCAGGCCAAAATGGACACAGCCTGTGAATGCTGACTACATCTCCACAGGGACCAAATAGGTTTCCCTCAGGTCAAGCGAAGGGTGAACTTGAGCTACCTACTCCTGACCTGTAACATTATCCTCCTAAAGTTATATCTTAAAGTTTAACATTACATATGTTCAAAGAAGAGAAAACATGCAGATGTTGTTGAAAATTTTCAATAAATATTTAGTTCGGCCCTCGACTTAGTCCAAGTTTTTAATTTTGGCCCTCCGTGAATTTGAGTTTGACACCCCTGCCTTAAGCCCTTCCTTCACATTTTCTGCCAAAGCAACCTCATGACTTCTTTTATCCTTCCTGATTTCTTTGAGATTTTTCCAATATTCATACATTATACACACACACCCTCAAGAACCTCATTTTCTCCATGCTTCATCAACTGTTATACATCTCTCCCTTCTTCCAAACCAGATCCCCAATAACAAAGGTCCCTATACCTTCTAACCTTACTTTTGATTTGAACAGGAACATACAGACTCTATACTCTCAAAATTTCACCTTTGAAGGTCCTCCACTTACCTCACACATCCTTGCCTGAAAACAAGTTATCCCAATCTGCACATTCTAGATCCTTTCTCAGGGTTTTTTTTAAAATAAATATACAAATACAGAAAATTGTGGATGCTTGGAATGCCTTGCCAGGGATGGTAGTAGAGGCTGGAACATTAGGGGCATTGAAGAGACTCAGGCACGTGGATGGAAAAATAAATGGTTACACAATAGGGAGGGTTTAGTACTTTTAAAGAATATGGGTTGGCACAACATCGAGGGCTGAAGGGCCTATAATGTGCTGCACTATTCGTTGTTGAATTTCAGATAAAAAGCATGCAACATCACTGCCCAGGTGAAGAATAGCAGTACCCAGTTACAAGACCAACATGCCTGGCACTTTACCTTCAATTACAAAATAGAATTCAAAGGTGGAAGAGATAATGGAGTCAGGAAAAAAAAATTGATTTAAAAAAATTAAATTTTACAAAAAGTGGAAGTGAGAGCAGTAAAAGAACAACTTTAGTCTCCAAAAGGAAGTAGCAGTAGAGGAAAAGTCAAACCCAAGAATAATAGCACACAATTTAGCTCAGACTGTCTTGTCATCATACTTCAGTGAATAGAATTCACCAATGTTCAGTTATAATAGTCACCAAATACAGAATGAAAGGTTTCCTGTTGAATTTAAAAGGTCAACTAAAATAAGATAAATTTCAACATTTTATTCCAAGAATATTTACACCGAAAAAATTGGTCATTAATGTTCTTGGGCTGTCTGATAGTTTGGACAAAAAGTGACATCGACTTAAAAGGTTGCACGAATTCCTCAGCACTATATGTACTTAGAGTGTAATGAAACAATGATTTGATATAACTATACAAAATGGAGCAGGTTCTTTAGCAAACTGATTAACAGCCTTGGAAAATGTGTCCGAACATCCAGCTACTATTGGAAAACAAAATGAAACTATCAACGCTGCAAATCCAAAAAGCACAAAATGCTGCGTACATGGAAGGAGAAGTAGCTCACTATTTCAGTCAAAGACACTTTATTAAATCTGGGAGTGAAGGGGAAGAAAACACATGAGCTTTAAGTTGCAGGGAGAGTAGGGACAAAAGTTTCAGAACCAAATTATTATTATTTTTTTTTTAATGCAATTAATTGGCAACTTTTCCCAGCCAAATCAGCAACTGCACAAGTACTGGACCACAAATTGCATCAGCAGGCCAGAGTTTCCCAATACTTAAAAAAAATCTAGATTGCTCAACTACAATGAACTTAGATTTGGGGAAACTAATTTTAAAAAAAACCAATTTGCTCATGAGACCATGGTTCTAGATTGAGAGAATTTTATAGCAAAGGAGCAAGCTCTTCAGCTCAACTTATCAATGCCAACCAGGCCAGCACCATTTGGCTGTGTTTAGTTCATATCTCCCATCTACATAAATGTTCAAATGTCTTTTGGATAATAGAACTGTAATAGCCCATTGCTTCCTCCGAAAGTTCACTCCATATACTCAACACTGAGAGGAAAAAGGTGCCTATCCCTTTTAAAACTTTTACCTCACTTCAAGTCTTTTAAGTCATACCATGCAAAAAGATATTTGCCTCATCAACACTACTCATCAATTTACAATTTACAAAGGTCCCCCTCAGCTTTTTAATCCAGAGAAAATAGCCTCAGCCTCGATAATTGAAGCCTACAAGCCCCAGTAACAGTTTTGTGAATCTTGTGCACCCTTTCCAGCTCAGAAACGCACACAATACTCCATGTGGTCCCACCCTTACCTTGTACAGCTATAACGCCATCCATGGTCCTGACCAATGAACATAAATACGCCAAACAGCTTCACCATCTACCATGTCACCACTTTTGTTTGAACCCATAACTTTTGTACTCTGACGAAAGACTGAATTTCTTTTCATGATATAGTATTCATTCAACTCCACCACACTCCTTGACTTGGGCAATTTTTTTTTAATGTATATATAGAATAGTTTTAGGAATAAACATTGCAAAAAAAACCCAAAAAAAAAACAAAAAAACAACTGGATTGCAATACCTGGCCCATTATGTAAAGTTCATGGAATGGTCAAGTCCTTGGTAAACCCACAAATTGTATCAGAAGGGAGTTGCCATGAAAAATATGCAGATCTTTCCAGTAGAAGGGCACACGTCCAGAATGCCACAATTCAGGGTTTCACTGATTTTTAGATTTCCACATTTCAAACTTCAGTATTTGAGGGCTTTCCATTTTATAGACCAAAATTCAACAGCAGAAAACATCAATTTGTCAAGTGTATTTTTCCATTAATAATTTTAAACTTTGACAACTCCAAAAGCCAGATTCAATTTAGCAAAAATATTTAATTTAATTTTAAATGTAATTTTTAAATTTAGACATATAGCAGAGTAACGGGCCATTTCAGCCCACGAGCCCATACCACCCAATTTACCCACAGCCCTGGTATATTTCAAAAAGTGTGAGAAAACTGGAACCCCTGGAAAAACCCACGCAGTCTCTGGGAGAACATACAAACTCCTTACAGACAGCACAGGATTCTAACCCTTGATCGCTGTAAAGGTGTTGAACTAACTGCTACGCTAACCATGCTGCCCTTGAGCTCAAGATTTTATTCAGCAAAAGACATCCATTGTCTTTGTGAAGAGCTATTCACACAAATGTTTTGCAACAGACTAATAACAGGAGACAAGACAGACTGCGATTACAAGTTTTCAAGTTATTTAAAGTGCAATCAAGTATTAAATGAGTGAATATCACTATGCCCGTCAAGACTGAGCAAACCCCAAGAGGGACACCACAATCTTCATTTTCTTATCTCAATATGCAGACTAGACTGCACTTGCTGGAATCTGGAGCAAATGGGATCGTCTGTATTTTGGGTCAAGACCCTGCATCAAAACTTCCCTTTCAGTTTCAAAATGTCTTTGCTCAGAGGCCAGAGGCTTGCAAGTCTCAATGGTCAAGTATTTGCAACTAATTTTAAGGCAAATTGAATCAGGGCACAACCATGCTGAATGCCCTGGATCACCTCCCACAGAGGGCAGAATTGGCAGGTAGATAGATGCCATGTACTCATTGGGTGTTCTTGGCCTTCTGCAAAACAGTAGTACATTCTGGTGTGTTTTTTTTTATTAAGATCAAAATTCAAAAATATCAAAACCAACCTTGCCTACATTTTGCATTTCATTTAGTGGCAGACAACCTGAGTTCTCAGATTCTACCCCAAGGCTGGCATAGAATTTTAGCTTGGCAATTTCCAGAATTCTAGAACAATTTGGCTCAGTGTACCATTGGCCAATCAACAATCTCCTTTTATCAAAAGCCACATTCCACTGTCCAACAACCAATAAGGTGCATGCACACCCACAAGCCTAAGCACACACTGTCATTGGCCCCTGCTCACCAGTGGGATACATTTAAGCCTGAGCATGCCATCGCTTGCTCTTTCCCTCAACATAGCAATGATGAGGAAGTCACGTGATGGAGTAGTGGCCGGACGGTGAACTCCAGCCCTCTCCAAAAAAGTTGAAAAAAATAAAGGAAAGCACAAAGGCACAAAAATAAAAATTAAAGTAAAGTGAATATAGAGGTGGAAAGAAGATGGCGACGAAAAAAGAAAAGTCGAAACCAACGGTAAGAAGAGAGGAAGAGAAGACAACGGAAGAAGAAGGAGAAGGCCTTACCTGTTCGAAGAGGCCCGCGGTGGAGAGAGAAGCCCGCTCCCTTAAGTCGGTAGAAAGTGGACTACAAAAATGGCTCGCTGAGCCGAGTAAAAGTGCGCAACCGCGCATGCGCGAGGAGTCGCGCATGCGCGATGTGCATGCAAAAGAACACACTGACGGGAGGGGCGACCAGCTGGGGAGTCGATCTCCACAGCCGGCAATGACAGCTACAGAACAGCAGCAGCAAGAGGAGAACATAGAAGACAACGAAAACAAGAAAGAAGAAAAAAAACAAAGAAACAACAGATGGCCAACCCAGAGGAAGAAGAAGAGGAAGAGTACAGTGAAATGGAAGAAGAAGGGAAAGGCAAGACAATGGATATATTTTCTCTTATTAAAGAATACATGGATTCATTTAAAGAATGGCAAGCACAAGAATTTAGTGATTTAAGAAGAAGAATAAACAGTCCAGAAGAGAAAGTGAATAAAATAGATATGACCATATCAGAAATAGGAAAAAGAATGGACAAGGCGGAAGAACGAGAAGCAGCAGTAGAAATGGAGGTAGAGGACTTAAAAAAGAAATTAGAAGAATCTAATAAAAAAGTTAAAGAGACACAAGAGCTGTTAGCTCAGAAAATAGATATAATGGAAAATTATTACAGAAGAAATAATATAAAGATAGTGGGCCTTAAGGAAGATGAAGAAGGCAAGAATATGAGAGAGTTTATAAAAGATTGGATCCCCAGGATCTTAGGATGTCCAGAACTACAGCAAGAAATGGAAATAGAAAGGGCACATAGGGCATTGGCCTTTAAACCACAACCACAACAAAAGCCAAGATCCATTTTAGTAAAATTCCTAAGATATACTACAAGAGAAAAGGTACTGGAGAAAACAATGGAGAAAGTAAGAGAGGACAACAAGCCTCTGGAGTACAAAGGGCAAAAAAAATTTATTTATCCAGATATAAGTTTTGAACTCCTGAAGAAGAGAAAGGAGTTCAATACAGCAAAGGCGATTTTATGGAAGAAATGGTATAAATTTATACTAAAGCATCCAGCGGTATTGAAAATATTTATTCCAGGACAGCAAAACAGACTATTCTCGGATCCAGAGGAAGCACAAAAATTTGCAGAACAATTACAAAATAGACTGAGAGATGAAGACGTGTAATGAGAGTACAAAAGACTGCGAACTAAAAAGACGTGTGTATAGGACTATATACATATATAATACATATATTACATAAGTGTATGTGCATTTAAAAGAAAATATATAGTGTATAGAGAAGAATTAATGAGGGGAAAAAAAAGGGGAAGAGAGGAGTAAAGAGGGAATTTAGAGAGTGACCTTTGTTGTATATAAAAATTGAAATCTTTTCTGGGGGGGCTGGGTAGGGAGAAATTACGGTCACTGCAAAATCAGTTGACGCTTGCGAGTGAATTCGCAAATCCAAATGGAGAGGGGAGATGTGGTTGCCCGACAAGGGATAATGGGCAGCTCAGGAAGGGGAGGGGACAATGGGGTTAAAGAAATATTAGGTAGGAGAATAAGGGGAATGTTTGATGTGTTAAAAATGTTGTCTTATAAACTGTTCAAAGAAAGAAAGCAGAAATGGATGAGAAGGAAAGGTGATGATGAGGAAACGGAAGGGAAAGATAAACAAAGTATAAAATGGCTACATTAAACTATATGACTTTAAATATTAATGAAATACATAACCAAATCAAAAGGAAGAAACTGTTAAATTTACTGAAAAAAGAAAAAATTGATATTGCATTTGTGCAAGAAACACACTTAACGAAGTGGAGCACAAGAAATTAAAGAGAGATTGGATTGGACATGTAATGGCAGCGTCATATAACTCAAAAGCTAGAGGAGTGGCTATATTAATCAGTAAAAATGTACCAATTAAAATAGAAGAGGAAATAATAGATCCAGCAGGAAGATATGTAATGATAAAATGTCAGATATATTCGGAGTTTTGGAATTTACTTAATATATATTCACCTAATGAAGATGATCAAAAATTTATGCAGGATATTTTTCTGAAGATAGCAGATACGCAAGGGAATATATTAATAGGAGGGGATTTCAATCTCAATTTGGATTCAAACATAGATAAAACCGGGAAAAAAATTAACAGAAAGAATAAAGTAACCAAATTTATAATTAAATCGATGCAAGAAATGCAACTTTTGGATATATGGAGGAAACAACAACCAAAGGAAAAGGAATATTCATATTATTCGGATAGACATAAAACATATTCAAGAATAGATTTATTCCTGTTATCAGCTTGTATACAAGATAGTTAGGAAAACAGAATATAAAGCTAGAATATTATTGGACCATTCACCCTTGTTATTGACAATAGAGTTAGAGGATATCCCTCCAAAAATGTATAGATGGAGATTAAACCCCATGCTACTTAAAAGACAGGATTTTAGAGAATTCATAGAAAGACAAATTAAAATGTATTTTGAAATAAAAACGGAATCAGTGAAGGATAAGTTTATATTATGGGACGCAATGAAAGCGTTCATCAGAGGGCAAATAATAAGTTATGTAACTAAGATGAAGAAGGATTACAATCAGGAAATAGAACAGTTGGAAAAGGAAATAGCAGATATAGAGAAAGAATTAGCAAGGAAGGAAGACATTACTAAAAGAAGGGAATTGGTAGATAAAAAAAATAAAATATGAAACATTTCAAACATATAAGGTGGAGAAAAATATAATGAAGACAAAGCAGAAATATTACGAACTAGGAGAAAAACGCACAAAATTCTAGCGTGGCAGCTTAAGACAGAACAAACTAAAAGAATGGTATTGGCATCAAGGAAATAAGACAAACAGATCACATATAATCCAACGGAAATTAATGAAAATTTCAGAGAATTCTACGAACAATTATACCAAACTGAAAACGAAGGGAAAGAAGGCAAAATAGATGAATTCTTAACTAAAATTGAACTACCGAAATTACAAACAGAGGAACAAAATAAATTAATAGAACCATTTGAAATAGTAGAAATACAAGAGACAATAAAAAATCTGCCGAATAATAAAACACCAGGAGAGGATGGTTTCCCAATAGAATTCTATAAAACATTTAAAGATTTATTAATTCCTCCCCTCCTGGAAGTAATCAACCAGATTGATAAAACACAAAGCTTACCAGATTCGTGCAAAACAGCAATAATTACAGTAATACCAAAGGCAGGGAAAGATCCACTTGCACCAGCATCATATCGACCAATATCTCTACTTAACACAGATTACAAGATAATAGCTAAATTATTAGCAAACAGATTAGCTGATTATGTACCAAAAATAGTAAGTCTAGACCAAACTGGATTCATAAAAAAAAAGACGAACAACAGATAATATTTGTAAGTTTATTAACTTAATTCATGCAGTAGAAGGAAATAAAACTCCAACAGTAGCGGTTGCTTTAGACACAGAGAAGGCCTTCGACAGAGTAGAATGGAATTATTTATTCAAGGTACTACAAAAATTTAGTTTACCAGAGAAATATATTAATTGGATTAAAGCATTATATAAGGGGCCATTGGCAAGAGTGACAGTAAATAGATATTTATCAAAGCATTTTAACTTAAGCAGATCAACAAGACAGGGATGCCCATTATCACCCTTATTGTTCGCGTTAGCCATAGAACCACTTGCAGAACTGATAAGAACAGAAAATAAAATAAAAGGGATAAAAATAAAAGGCAAGGAATACAAAATCAGTTTATTTGCAGATGATGTTATAGTATACCTAACGGAACCAGAAACATCAATAAAAGAATTACATAAGAAATTGAAGGAGTATGGAGAAGTGTCGGGATACAAGATTAATGCATATAAAAGTGAAGCAATGCCAATGAATAATGTGGATTTCTCAAAATTCAAGAAAGAATCACCGTTTAGATGGCAAATGCAAACAATACGATACCTAGGTATAAAAATAAATAAAAACCTCAGCCATCTATATAAACTTAATTATTATCCACTAATGAAAAAAATACAGGAAGATTTAGAGCATTGGAAAGACTTACCATTAACACTAATAGGAAGGATAAACTGTATTAAAATGAACATTTTTCCAAGGATACAATATCTATTTCAGGCACTGCCAATACACTTGACAGAAAAATTCTTTAAGGAGTTAAAGAAAATAATAAGGAAATTTTTATGGAAAGGGGGGAAACCGAGGATAGCACTAGATAAATTAACAGAATGGTATAGACAAGGAGGCTTACAACTGCCAAATTTTAAAAATTATTATAGAGCCGCACAATTAAGATATCTATCAGATTTTTACCAAACAAAAGAAAAGCCAGATTGGACTAGATTAGAGCTAGACAAAATAGGGGAGAAGATACCTGAACATATATTATATAAATGGGATGAAAAATTGGTAAAACATAGGAATTCTCCAGTATTGCACCATTTGCTTAATATTTGGAAGAAGATTCATGTAGAAAGAAATAAAACAAACTACCAATTATCAAAACTAATACTGACGCAAAATCAGCTAATCCCTTTTACGGTAGATAACCTGTCTTTTAGAGAATGGGAGAAAAAAGGGATTAAAAGAATAGAAAATTGTTTTTCGGGGAATAAATTATTATCCTTTGAAAAATGAAGGATAAATATAATATAACTCAAGATACAGTGCTGGCATATTACCAATTAAAATCCTATTTAAAGGATAAATTGGGAAGTAGTCTGAAGTTACCAGAAGGAAGCAATTTTGAATATCTGATTACAGACACAATGATAATTAAAAAATTTATAACATGTATATCAAATTACAAGAAAAGGAGAATGAGGAAATAAATGATAAAACTAAACAAAAGTGGGAACAAGATCTAAACATAAAGATAAAAAAGGAAACATGGGAGAGGTTATGTTTAGGAACTATGAGAAATACAATAAATACGAGATTACGTATGATACAATATAATTGGATACATAGGTTATATATCACTCCTCAAAAGTTAAATAAATGGGATCCAACAGTATCTGACAGATGTTTTCGTTTTAAAAAAGAAATAGGAACAACAATTCATGCAATCTGGACTTGTGAAAAGGTGAAAAAATTTTGGGAAGATCTAAACCAGATATTAAATAAAATTACAGAAAGCAATATACCAAAAAACCCAGAGATCTTCCTCCTAAGTAACATAAAAAATAAAGAATTTGGACTTGATTTGGAGGGTGTACAAAATAAGATTTGTTAAGATAGCCCTAGCTGTAGCAAAAAAATGTATTATGTCAAAATGGAAATTAGAAGATAATTTGAAAATACAGCAATGGTATATAGAAATGAATAAATGTATTCCATTAGAAAAAATAACATATAGTTTAAGAAATAATATAACATTATTTGAACAAATATGGGAGCCATATATGAAATATAATAGAGAAAACCTACCGGGACATCTATCACCTAAAATGACAAAAGGAAAAGAGAATGGAAAGAATTGACTCAGTGGAAGTTTTTGTTCGTTAATGTTGAGTGACAACATTGTTTGATGGGTTTGATGTATCTTGGACTCAGAGTTTTGAATGGATGGAGGGGGAGGTGGGGGGGGGGAGGGGAGGAGGGGGGGGGTAGAAAACGACACTGTATATATTTGAAAGGAGAAATGTGTATATCTTGAATGATGTGATCTATAGTGTGAAAAATAAAAAATTTAAAAAAAACATAGCAATGATCCTGCTCCCTGCCCAGATCGTGGACGCCATGGTGGACGCCATCCATAAGGACCCCAGTAATTGGACCCTGTACTCCCCAAGGCTAGTCAGGGTGTCCCAGTACACAGAGATACTAGAGCAGAGCCAAAGTCCTCCATATCCCCTGGGGTGAAAGGCTGTGAAATCCCCATGGGAAGCCCTGATGCAAGGGCACATTTTATCTCTAAAGCACAGGAAATCTTCCTCTCTTGCCTCCCACTGCGCTGAGCCCCTTTCTTCCCTGATGGGTCCCACAGTTGGGTGCAAATGCGCATGAATGGGAGCGCTGTTGCACTGTTTAACCATTTATCTAATAAAAATAATTTGTAATTGTGAATCGAGCCTTAGAGCTCACTTTCTGCTGCACCCCATGAACCCTTCAACACAACAGTATGCCATTAGATCCTTGAGAACCCACTAATAGAACCTATGGACTCAGAAACCTGAGGCCACTCTTCACTCCCAACCGACTCCCTGAGGCACTTCCTGCTGTAATCACAAAGTTTTCCCTACACCTCTGCCCTCCCCTCTAACTAGCACCACACATAGACCTTCCAGGTGAGGAAATCACCCAACTTAATCTACTGCATTCAACATGGCCTCCTTTACAATGGAGAGAAGAAATGCCCAGATTTGGTATTCAGTGAAACAATCACACAGCTCTGTTTGTAGGTCTTTGGTTGAGCTTCTTGCAGTCAACCATTTCCCCAAATTAGTCCTGTAATAATATCGGTCCTTGACCTCCTCCTTCATCAGGATGAGGGCAAATACAAACTTTAGGAATAACATTCTTCCTGGACAGTCTTAAGTTATCTGTCAACAGATTTAGACCACTATTTAAATCCACCCAAATCTGGTTCCATCTCTTTACCTACTCATTTTTATTTCCTTTAAACCCCTTGCCCCTCCTCCTCCTCCTCCTCCTCCAGTGGTCTCTCCACTACTCTCACCCACTGTCCTATTCACCATCACCCCACCCACCTCCACTTCTTTCATCATTATTTCCTTTTTACTCTAGTCTCAATGAAGAGTCCAGATCTACTACTAACGGATGCCACCCAACACCTGACTTCAATTCTTTGTTTGCTCATTGTCAGCAAATCTTGGACTTCCCCATGCACAATACCAAATGTGCAGACCAAGATCAGAGGATTTCATCACAATCCCTGCCCTACACCAGCAAGGAGCAGACAACAATGGAATACAAGAATCAGCATTAATCTGTTCAAACCGAGCATACTTTAAAAATTTAGCATTTAGTTATGTTCAGACCTCAAGGGGAAATAAGTAAATGCACAAAATATTCTATTCACTTTTAATGAGCTAGACAAAGCCAAAACAGATGACTTGGAATTGAATATTAACTAAGTGACTCAGTGTCTGACAACTTTTAAAGAACAAGCATGAATCCTAATCAATAGCTCAAACTTGGAACATCTGTTAAAAATACTGACTAGTAAAATACCAACATGCATTGCTGGTCTATTATTCAGAGCTAACAAAAGCCTATGCAAACAAATACATTGTACAAGTGAACATCTCCCAAGTCTTCTGTAGCTGCGTCACTAGGGCTGGTGTCACCCACCCCCCCCAAAATGGACCAAGTGTAGAAGAAACAGATGTGTGTTTCTTGTATGTCTGGGGTGGCGATGGCAGTGCTGAGCAAGTGGGGAGGGGGGGGGGGGGCGTGAAAGACTCTGACTGTAGCTCAATAGAAGGTTCCAATAATTAAATTAGCATACAGTTTTAGCCTTATAGCTAAATTAATGCAGGTACACATCAATTTTTGTTGTTATAACCTTAGGGGTATTTTTATAAACAAATTTCTGCTGAAACATTGCACAAAATATTTTATAGTCAGTCATTTTGGTGTCACCCCATCTGATGGTGTCACCTGGTGCAATCCACACCCCCCAAGTGATGTCAGGGGTCTTCTGTCATAGGATCTTATAACAAGAATGTTATTTCAAATTCCAGTTGATTGAAATTACAGAAAAATTACTGAATTAAAATGTCCTTCAATTTGAAAAGGTCAAGTTACTTTCTTAATTGTTACTTCATTAAGAATGTTTCATATTTCACATGGTTATCTGATCCATTCAACAGTTTATACTTCGAAGTGGCTTTGAGTGTTCAATTATAGATGTCGAATTTTCCAGCCATCTTTTGTGGTTTGATACTCCCCTGGAAAATTCATTAGGCATTAGACATCTGATGCAATAAAAATGGAAAAGACAATTAAAAAGCCCTTTTAGGTGGCCCAAACAACCTCTACCCCCGTGTAAATCAGCAGATTAATCCCCCCCCCCCTTGCGGCTAAATACCTACTTACCTGAATGTGCCCAGAGCACCTCCGAGGGGCCAATGCCAACCCTCCTCAGGGAGGGATAATCGGCGGAGTGCTGGGATCCGCTGACGCACCTGGCCCCACTGGGGAGGGGAGGTTTGTGGGGGCCGCCGGGGCGGGGCAGCCAGTGTGAGCTGTGACAGCCTGGCTGGACGCTCAAGCACCTCACTGGGTGCTTCAGTCTTCTGGGCCGCTCTCTGCGGCTCAAAACGTGGCATAGCAATGGTGGTCTTCCCTACCCATAATCCCCCACACAGCTGGAACTGTTGTGGAAAACAAAGCGGTTCCCCCTGCGTAGGGGATTATGGGGAGGGAAAACGGCCATTCCTATGCTGCATATTTATGACGGGTGGTACTGTGGCCCCAGTCACTCCACCTCCATCAGATCCAGAGGGTGCTATGAGGCTCCTCTGAATAGGAATGGTACACTGGAGCATCATTTTAGGGCTGCTATCTGAAAGGAGAGTTCTTAGTTTTCAATCCACTCCTATGGCCAACCTCAAGGCGGAGGGCTCACCCAAAATGGTCTAAAGAAGTCCAAATTCAAGTTAATCATCATACTATCAAACAAAACAGCATTTCTCCAGACCACAGTGCAAAATACCCAATACATAATCACATATACAAATAATACAATTTAAAATACAAATGCTAATATTTTGAGGGAATTTACTTAATTACAGTTACTATCAGATCTTACAGCCTGCAGTAAGGTATTTCCCAGCCTTGAAGACCCAATTTTAATGCTCCTGTAACTCCATGATGGAAGTGGGTCCAGGATGCAGTGAGCTGGATGGAAAGGGTACTCAACAATTCTTTTAGCCCTATTTAAACAACTCTTCAAGTGAATACTATCAATAGAGGAAAGGGAGACCCTAGTGATCATCTCAGTAGTTTGGATGATCTCCAGTTTACAGCTGCCATACCACTCCATGCAGCCATATAGGACACCAATTTTGCTCTTGTAAAATATTGTCAAAATGGGGACCAGCAGGTTTGCCCTCCCCAACTTCCTTAGGAAGTTTACGCACTACTACACCTTCGAGACTAATGAGGCATTATGAATCCAGGATAGGTAATGTTTATGCACACCAAGGAACTTTGAACTCTCCACCACAGAACCATAAATGTATAATGTAACATGATCAACCTTAATCCTCCTGAAGTCCACAATCATTTCCTTGGTTTTGTCCACATTGAGAATTGGTTGTTGTTTTTGCACCATTTCAAAGCCTTCTATCCTCCTCTCCAAGCTGACTCATTGTTGCCAATGAAGCCAACTATTGTTGTATCATCTATCTGCAAATTTTATTCTATTGGGACTGAATCTACCCGTTCAGTCACAAGTCAGCAGCGAACATAAGTGGACAGAACTCAGCATGCACTGGTGATGAGATTTTGCCTCCAATCCAGCCTGACTGTCATCTTTCGGTCAAGAAGTCCAGTATTCGGTTGCAGAGAGGGGTGTCAAGTCCCACCAAGGACAATTTATCCACCAACTGAGGAATGATCCTGTTCAGCACTAAGCTGCAGCCAAGGAACATGCTGCATATGAGACATCATTCTCTCGGTGGAAGATCAAGGCTATAGCATCATTTTTGAACCAGTTTGGATGGTAGGCAAATTGGAATGGATCCAATGTTGCTGGAAAGTGCAATTTCACATGTTCCATCACCAGTTGCTAACAAAAAAAAACACGATCATACTACTGGGCAGTAGTCATTTAGTCCTGTCTCTCTCTGGGGCACTGGGATGATAGTGATTGCCTTGAATCCTGCGGGCACAGTGAACTGCTGCAGAGATGTTGAAGATTTGTATTAGGATCTCAGTCAGCTGGATCACCGAGTCCTTCAGCACCTGTTGCCTGTTCATGCTGCATAGATTTGTCCTGGAAAGGAAACTCTTCACTTGATCCATGTTGGGTGCTTGATCTTCAGGGGGAGATGATTATTTCTTTAGAGTCACCTGGTTTTTCCTCATACTGTGTATAGAATGCATTCAATCTGAAAGGAGGGAGGCATCATAGTCATTAACATGATTCCTGATCTCGAAAATGTGGAAAGCATGTATGCCCAATGATCTCCATCTACCCTCTTGAAACATATTTGATTGCAGTAATTATAGAATAGTCCCCTGCTCTGCAACACAGAGAAAGTCATCACAAAGATCCTAATCCCAACATCTGAGCTCTTCCTCCAGTGGGGATGCCCTTATCCATTCCATCAAAATTGGCACAATGACTAATCAAGAATCAATATCATACTTACATTACAGACCAATGACTAATATGCACAAGAATGCCTCATAATCCAGTCAGATCCCGACACAGCTCTTAAATCGCACCTGCTGAAAGCTTTAACCGGTTCCCTTTCATAATAAATTACTGCTCGCAAGTTACATATGGAAGTAGTTGAAGATTGGATGCTGTTTGGTTAATTTCACTGCAAATCCACTGAATGCAACTTATGACACCTGATCATTTCCATTTATACGCACAAGATGGAGATGATACATTTTCTTACTGTACTCCCACTACATAATCCACTGGTTTTTACACTAGTCTTTTGCGGATGTCACCTTCCTCAAGGATGTTGTGCCTTACAAATCTTTTGGAATTCTTAAGGAAGTAAGAAGAATAGATGTAGAGTTGGTAGATATTGTTTACTTGGATTCTCAGTGACCTTTGACAAGTTGCCACATATCTGGAAACTATCCAAAATACTTTAAAAATCAAGGATTTATTAAATCTAACATTCTCTTTGCTGAGCATGTGGAACACATACTCAAATTTCTGACTCATTTTGTACAATATAAATTAGATTGAATCAGCAAGTTTTTGCATACTCCATTACTTATCACACAAATTTCAGCATTTTTAATGTCAAACTAACAAGTCTACACTGGGCTTGCCAAAACAGATATCCCCCACACATGCTGCATTGTCTAACCAAGCTGACTTGCTGACTGCCTAGTCTATTAAACAAAAAAAATTGGGGATGGGGGAAAAGAAACAAAAGAGGACATTTCTGAAAATACTTCCAAAATGTTTTAACCAGACAAAACCCTGGTGAAAAGAAATTAGAATGAAAAAGCAAAGCTGCACTCAGCCAATATTCAGGTTATCTTAACCCCATACCCTTTGACAACTTTAGTCCAAAATTTTAAACCCTAAAATTTGCTTTGAACTATTTCATACAGCATTTGTAACAAGCTCACAACATGTGTTGAGAATGGTGGATGCACCCAAACCACATTGCTACTCTGACTTAGTGTGTCCCTGGATTCACAGTTCAAACCATCACCAATCCTAGCTCCAAGTCCAAACCTCCAATATTATCAGGAAGCTTTCAGTGCCAGAGCCCCTCAGGAGCCCTTCTTGCCCTCAGCACCCTCTTGAATTCTGGTTCTGATACCTGCCTCCAGCAGCCCTCAGTCAAGACACTTATTGAAGTGTTTTCCATTTGCTTGGGTTTGATTCTTAGCCCTAGAAAACTTCCCAAGCATTACTCAAAAGATGCATCATAATTGTACCTGCCTCCACCATTTCTCAGGCAGCTTGATCCATATATCTACCATTCTCAACCCTTCACATACCCTCATACCCATGACCTACATTTTACTCTTGGGCAAATATAAAAAAAACTATACCTTACACCCCCCGATTATTTTAAAACCTCCAAGGTGACCCTTCAGCTTCCTTTAATCCAGGGATGAGAGATAAGTCTAAGTCACATCTCTTTATGCCAATAGGTCTAGTCCAGGGCACATAATTGTGAAAGATTTCTGCACCCTCTCAAGTCTCCTTCCAAAGGGGATAGCAACCAGAACTGCATACAATAAGCTACGTGACGTCCGATTTTAAAAAGACAAAACAAATTTAGTGCAAAAGATCTTCAAAAATCTGGTTCCAATATCTAAGCGACATTACAATAGAGCTTTAACTCGTGCATAATACTTATTTAAAATTATTCCTCATTAAACTCACATTTCAGTCTAGTTGCTAGTCCATTGAGATCTGGAATTCCTCTGCCAGGACACGGAAAACACTTTTGCCCTCACACCACCTTAACAGCAATTACCCAAGTAGTGATCTTGGTGCCTGCTGATCTTAAACAGTTTGACTAACAAATTGTTCCAATCAACTTTCTAATCAACTGATTTTAAAAGAATCATAATATACTTCACCAAGCTGTTCAGCTCAACAGAAAGTTCTCCATGTTAACAGTCAACAATGTTTGAACAGTTAAACACCACATGGTTATCAGACTGCAGAGAGACATGTCAACCCTGCCACTGCAGCACACATGGAAGGGAATAATGTATAGAATATGGAAAAGAAACAAACATTGACCAGGTCTGTGCTTTCAGTCATTAAACTTTAACCTTCAAGAACATTTTTGATCAAAATAAATGAATTTATTAAATATTCAGCACTTCAGCAATACAGCCAAATCATTTAAGACTAGTATCCTTGTGTGGTGGAAATTTTCCTTCAAATACAAGCACAAATGCATTGTTAGAATTCTTACCTTCAACCCTTTTTAACCATAATTTGCAATGATATCTCCGCCATTTTTTTTTACTGGAAGGAAGTACACTTCATTGTGAAAGCCAAATCTTCTTTTTTCTTTGGCTTGGCTTCGCGGACGAAGATTTATGGAGGGGGTAAAAGTCCACGTCAGCTGCAGGCTCGTTTGTGGCTGACAAGTCCGATGCGGGACAGGCAGACACGGTTGCAGCGGCTGCAGGGGAAAATTGGTTGGTTGGGGTTGGGTGTTGGGTTTTTCCTCCTTTGTCTTTTGTCATTGAGGTGGGCTCTGCGGTCTTCTTCAAAGGAGGTTGCTGCCCGCCAAACTGTGAGGCGCCAAGATGCACGGTTTGAGGCGATATCAGCCCACTGGCGGTGGTCAATGTGGCAGGCACCAAGAGATTTCTTTAGGCAGTCCTTGTACCTTTTCTTTGGTGCACCTCTGTCACGGTGGCCAGTGGAGAGCTCACCATATAACACGATCTTGGGAAGGCGATGGTCCTCCATTCTGGAGACGTGACCCACCCAGCGCAGCTGGATCTTCAGCAGCGTGGACTCGATGCTGTCGGCCTCTGCCATCTCGAGTACTTCGATGTTAGGGATGAAGTCGCTCCAATGAATGTTGAGGATGGAGCGGAGACAACGCTGGTGGAAGCGTTCTAGGAGCCGTAGGTGATGCCGGTAGAGGACCCATGATTCGGAGCCGAACAGGAGTGTGGGTATGACAACGGCTCTGTATACGCTTATCTTTGTGAGGTTTTTCAGTTGGTTGTTTTTCCAGACTCTTTTGTGTAGTCTTCCAAAGGCGCTATTTGCCTTGGCGAGTCTGTTGTCTATCTCGTTGTCGATCCTTGCATCTGATGAAATGGTGCAGCCGAGATAGGTAAACTGGTTGACCGTTTTGAGTTTTGTGTGCCCGATGGAGATGTGGGGGGGCTGGTAGTCATGGTGGGGAGATGGCTGATGGAGGACCTCAGTTTTCTTCAGGCTGACTGCCAAATATATTAGTGACAAATATAGTTAGATTGTGTATTTTGTTTTTGACTCCCAAAAACCTTGCCATTATAAGGAAAATAGTGAGATTTTTGACATTTTTTCTGAAATTTGTGACTAACTAAATGGTCATCAATTACCTCAGGAGCATTCAAAGATTAAAGCAGAGGCTCAATTAGAGGACAGAGGCAACTTCATACTGCAGGACAGGCTTCATTCGGAAACAATCCAAAATACCTCATTAAAAAAATCTGAACTCCATTAATTGTTAAAAACAAAACAAATACCATATAGTCAGCCACATTGGAGAACCAAAGAACAGGAAACAGATGCCAAGACGGAGAGTAACTATAATTGCTAACATAAAAATAACTGAGCCATGATATATTTACACTGATTCAATTTGACAAGAGCAGGCATCTTCAGTCAAGATCCAATTATTAAACTCAAATCTGTTATGGGCGAAATTCTTCACAGAAACTAAAATGCACCTTTATATTTCCTTTTCTGCACATATTTTCCAGGTTAGTTGTAAACAAACAAAGAAATGTAAGCAATACAGAGAATAAAAACAGTAAGTGCAAAAGTACAAATCCTTAAGTGAGTCTCTAAGTTTACTGTTGAGTCATGGTGGAGGAGACGCAGCTGTTACTGAACTTGGTAGTGTGAGTCTTGTAGCACCTATACCACTCCTAATGGTAAGAGCAAGAATAGAGCATATGCTGGGTGGTGTTCCTCGTTTTCCTCGAAATCACCTGGACTGTGTTCACAACCATTTGCAAGACATTCCACTCCAGGGTACTGGTGTACCCATATTAGGGTGGAATACAGCCAGTCACCACAGTTTCAACCACACATCTGTAGAAATTGCCAGGGCTTCTGATGTCATACCAAATCTCCGCAAACTCGTGAGGAAGCAGAGGTGCAGACGTGCTTTCTTCACGATGCCATCAGTGCGTTGGGTGTAGGAAAGGGTATCTAAGATAGTGACTCCCAAGAACTCAAATTTGCTCAGTCTCTCCACTCTGATACCCCCAATGATCACTGGATAGTACATTTCTGGTTTTCCCTTCCTGAAGTCAACAATCAGCTCCTTTGTTTTGGGGACAATGCGTTTGAGGTTGTCGTTGGTGCACCATTTGGCAAAGTTTTTAATCTCCCTCCTGTGCGCTGATTCAACAGCCCTTTTTATACAACCCACTACAGTGGCATTGTCAGTGAATTTGTGGACAGTGTTGTTGTACCAAGCCACACAGTCATAGGTGTAAAGTGAATGGAGCAGGAGGGCTGCATTCTGAGCCCACGGTGCTCTGGTACTGATGGAGATTGTGGAGATGTTCTCACTGATTGTATTGGAGGTGAGGAAATTAAGGATCCAATTGCACAGTGGGTGTTGTCCCATGTCTTGGAATTTGCTGATCAGTTTTAATGGGATGTTGGTGTTAAATGCCATATTGTTGCTGATAAAGAGCATCCTGATATATGCATCTTTGCTCTCCAGGTGTTCCAGAGCTTTGTGTAAAGCTTGTGAAATGGCATCTACCATAAACCTATCACTACAATAGGGAAATTGGAACAGATCAATGTCACCACTCAGACAGGAGCTGATATGCTTCAACACCAGCCTTCAAAACACTTCACATTTGATAGGAGTGAAACTGGTCAATAGTCATTTAGGCAAGCTACCACACTCTTCTTGGGCACTGGGATGCTTCACACCTGTTTGAAACTGGTGAGTACCACACCTCACCAGTGTGAAATGAAGATATCCACAGATTTTTCATACTCCGTTGATTATTCCATCTGGACACAATGCTTTGTTTGGATTCACTGTCCTGAAAGCAGCCCACATGTCATCCTCTGATACAGACAGGAGAGGATCATCAGGGGACATTGGGGTGGGGTGTACAGTGGTGGCTCTTTCTTGTTCTGGAGTTGGAATCACGCGCAGAGGCATCGAGTTAGCTTGGAAGTGAAGCTTTGCTGTGCCCTACTGCACCATGTTTGGTTTTGTATCAGGTTGTGTCATTTAGGCCCTGCCACAGCTGTCAGATATTCTTTGTGGTTTCCATTATCATCCGGAAACTCCATTTCACACAAGAAATGGCTTCCCATCAGCCATTACCTGCTCCTTCTCTATTGATCTGGATCTCTAGACTTAAATGCCTGTGATCTGGCTGTCAGCAGGTTCTGGATTTCATTGTTCCTCCAGTTTCTGGTTGGGGAAAACCCCTGAACAATTTGGTGAGGACACATTCATTCATAGCAGTTTTTAATTAAGTCTGAAAACTCTCGTGTAATCATTCAGATCCTCAGCAGAGTCCTTGAATGCAGCGCCAACTGCTGGCTCAAGAAAGTCCTGTAACTGTTCGTCAGCCTCCTGCGACCACCTTGTCGTGTTGGGAAAAGGATAAGGTTCGATAGGTTCACAGAGAGATGATCAATTTAAAAACTCAATTAAAACATGAACGGTAAGATTTTGTTTTGACTATCAGATCTTTGTAATCAATTTAATTCCTCAGTCAAACCACCTGGTTCAAACTTCAATCCCTTTCAACCCAATGCTGAGCTTTTAACCTTTGTAACTTCAGGCTCGATTCCAGTGCTTAGTGGGCCTGGATAACCAAACCCCACTTATAAATCTGTACCATGACAGCCAACTTTATTGTATTCCACCTCTTATCAGTTCATGACCTTTGTTTAAAGCCAATTTAACATACTCAAATCCACTCCGTATCCTCACCATTACAATTGCTTCAGAAGGTTAAGCCTTAATCACTAAACCCTTGACTAAACCCCATCTCCTCAGCATTCTCAAAGAAAGCTACCTTGCAACCCATTGATCCACCATCCATTTCTTTTTGAAGTATCATGCCAAGGGACATTGTTCCCAATTTATTGCACTATTCACAATGCATATTGAAGTTGTAAAAGGAATCAGTACAAGAACCTTTTAATTCCCAATTTGTCAGGCAGTATCAAGTTGAGAAAAATTAAAAATTTAGCTGCTGATAAACTCAAGTGGGACATTGTGTAATTTCTTCCCAGAAATCAAATTCACATTTACAGCTCTCAAATTTTACACACCTTCACAAGATCCCCCCTCAGCTTGCCACTATAACATCTTGTATTAACTAGGCTCAACAAGTCTTGCCAAAAATGTTTCTCTCCCCCACCAAAATGAGTGTTTAGGCCAGAATGCATGATGGAGCTTCCCCAAATATTTCTTCACTCCCTACATTGTTCATAGAATTTTCATCCAGGAAATGTCGCTCACTTAAACCTTTCAGAACAGCTGCAACTTAAAATTTTACATGGTATAAACACATCTTGGGCCAATTTAGTTACAGTAATTTCCTGCTCTTCTTTTCTAGTGGCAAACTTCATTTAAGAAAAAAAAGCCTTCTTCTTAGATACACTGATAAAAGCCAATATAGTCAATACTCCAGATGCACCACTTCTTGGGCAAAATGAGTGATCGCCACGATTTATAGGGAATGGCAATGCTCCAAGCACCATCAGTAGAAACATACTGCAGACAGGGTAACATCCAGACAGAGATTGCATTGGTTGCTTTGACCTGGATTACCTCCCGCATTAATTTCTTGCTGTCTTCAATGTTATTGATCTTTTGGCTCGGCTCACACCAAGCTTAAGACTAAATTTAAAAAACCTTCTACTTAAAATGATTAATCAGAAGTTTCATTTCTCCTTAATAAAGAGCCTGTGGCTGCCAAGCCTCTGCAAGCGAAAGAAACTCGCCGAGTAGGGCAGAGTTTCAGTTCAACTGATTTACTAATTCAAAATCGCGGGCTTAAGAGGCCTGCACTTGTCCCAGCAACCCTTGCGCCCTGCAGGGCGGAAGTGACATTGGCTTCCAGGCTGAGGTTTTGCCCCGCACTGAGAGTCCCTCTGAATGCCACTGGCTGCGGACTCGCCCGCAACTGCTGGAGCCCGTTCACTTGCCACCTGGGTGAGCCACCACATGAACCCACCCCCACCCCCACACCCCTGGAACCGGTAATAGGAGGCCCAGAAACAGTAACAATCTGTTTTATGTGGCTGGCCTCATCTCCTAGTGGGTGGCACCACAATTGGTCACTCAAATGTCCAGGTATGCTAGTTTGAGGCAGTCATTGGTAAAAGTCTCCTCCCAGCCACCAATGTCCAGAACAGAGGTTGTCCCATTAAGGCACAGCACCTGGAAGGGTCCTTTGTATGGCCACTGCAGGGGTGGTCTGTGTTCATCGACGAACAAAAATGTACTCGTTCTGCTGCAGGTCATTGGGCACGAAGGAGGGCACTGCTCTGTGGTAGGAGGTCAGTAATGGGGCCGATGTCCCAAGTCTCTCTCAGAGCTTGGTCAGGATCTCTGCCGATGAGCCCTCTTAGCCACGGGATGCGGGCACAAATTCGCTAGGCACTAAGCGGGGAGCCGTAAACTAGCTCAGCCAATAACACAGCCAGGCCTTCCTTGGATCCCGTGTGGATGCCCAGTAGCACCCAGGGGAACTTGTCTACCCAGTCTGGCCCTTGGAGGCACACCATCAGGGTGGATTTCAGGTGCCTGTGGAAACATTCGACCAGGCCAT
>NW_027212084.1:0-49550 GCF_036971445.1 Narcine bancroftii | reverse complement strand
TCTGGAGGGCGTAGGCAGTTACACTGAGTTGTTCCTGATAACGTAGAGCCGTAAATTTTGGAGGGATTTGGTAGTTACAATGAGTTGCTCCCTCTAATGGAGTTAGTAAAATATAGAGGGTGTATGTAATTACACTCTGTTTTTCCTGATAACGTAGAGCAGTAAAATCTGGAGGATTTAGGTAGTTACACTGAGTTGTTGTCTATCATTGAGTTCAGTAAAATCTGGAGTGTGTAGGTAGTTACACTGCGTTGTCCTTGGGAATGCAGATCAGAAAAATCTGGAGGATGTATGTTTTTACATTGAGTTGTTCCCTATAATGGAGATCAGTAAAATCTGGAGGGTATAGGTAATTACACTGAGTTCTTCCTGATAATGTAGAGCAATAAATTCTGGAGGGTTTTGTTAGTTACACTGAGTTGTTCCTCGTAATGTAGATCAGCAAAATATGAAGGTTGTAGGTTGTTACACTGACTTGTTACGTATAATGGAGATCAGTAAAACCTGGAGGGTGAAGTTAGTTACACTGAGTTGTTCCTGATAATGGAGATCAGTAAAATCTGGAGGGAGTATGTTTTAACATTGATTTGTTCCCTATAATGGAGATCAGTAATATCTGGAGGGTCTATGTAATTACACTGAGTTGTTCCTGATAACTTAGAGCAGTAAAATATGGATGGTTTAGGTAGTTACATTGAGTTGTGGCCTATAATGGAGATCATTAAAATCTGGAGGGTGTAGGCAGTTACACTGAGTTTTCCTGATAACGTAGAGCCGTAAAATATGGTGGGATTTGGTAGTTACAATGAGTTGCTCCCTCTAATGGAGTTAGTAAAATATGGTGGGTGTATGTAATTAAACTGAGTTGTTCCTGATAACGTAGAGCATTAAAATCTGGAGGATTTAGGTAGATACACTGAGTTGTACCCAATAATGGAGTTCAGTAAAATCTGGAGGGTATAGGTACTTACACTGAGCTGTTCCTTCTAATGGACCACAGCAAAATCTAGATGCTTTAGGTAGTCACACTGAGTCGTTGCCAAAAATTGATTTCTGTAAAATCTGGAGTGTGTAGGTAGTTATACTGCGTTGTTCTTGGGAATGCAGATCAGAAAATTCTGGAGGGTGTAGGTTTTTGCATTGATTTGTTCCCTATAAATGAGATCAGAAAAACATGGAGTATGTAGGTAGTTACACTTCGTTGTTCTTGGCAATGGAGATCATTAAAATCTGGAGGGTGTAGGTTTTTACATTGAGTTGTTCCCTATAAAACAGTTCAGTAAAATCTGGAGGGCATAGATAGTTATACTGAGCTGTTCCTGATAGCGTAGAGCAGTAAAATCTGGAGGGATTTGGTAGTTACACTGAGTTGTTCCTGATAATGTAGATCATTAAAATCTGGAGGGTGTAGTTTTTTACACTGAGTTGTTCCGTATAATGTAGTTCACTAAAATCTGGAGGTTCTATGTAATTACATTGAGTTGTTCCTGATTACTTAGAGCAGTAAAATATGGATTGTTTAGGTAGTTACACTGAGTTGTGGCCTATAATGGAAATCATTAAATTCTGGAGGGCGTAGGCAGTTACACTGAGTTGTTCCTGATAACGTAGAGCCGTAAATTTTGGAGGGATTTGGTAGTTACAATGAGTTGCTCCCTCTAATGGAGTTAGTAAAATATAGAGGGTGTATGTAATTACACTCTGTTTTTCCTGATAACGTAGAGCAGTAAAATCTTGAGGATTAAGTAGTTACACTGAGTTGTTGTCTATCATTGAGTTCAGTAAAATCTGGAGTGTGTAGGTAGTCACACTGAGTTGTACTTGGTAATGGAGTTCAGTAAAATCTAGAGTGGTACGTGTTTACACTGAGTTGTTCCTTATAATTGAGATCAGTAAAATCTGATCATTGTAAGTAGATACACTGTGTTGTTCCTGATAATGGAGATCAGTAAAATCTCGAGGGTGTAGGTAGTTCCACTGAATTGTTCCCTATAATGGAGATCAGTAAAATCTGGAGGGTGTATGTTGTTACATTGAGTTGTTCCCTATAATGGAGATCAGTAAAATCAGGAGGGTATAGGTAATTACACTGAGTTCTACCTGATAATGTAGAGCAGTAAATTCTGGAGGGATTTGTTAGTTACACTGAGTTGTTCCTGATAATGTAGATCAGCAAAATATGGAGGTTGTAGGTTGTTACACTGAGTTGTTACGTATAATGGAGATCAGTAAAATATGGAGTGTGTATGTAATTACACTGAGTTGTTCCTGATAACATAGAGCAGTAAAATCTGGATGGTTCAGGTAGTTACACTGAGTTGTGCCTTATAATGGAGATCAGTAAAATCTGGAGGTTGTATGTAGTTACAATGAGTTGTTCCATATAATGAAAGTCAGTTATATCTGGAGTGTGTAGGTTGTTCCCTATAATGGAGATCAGAAAAATCTGAATGGTGCAGATAGTTGCAATGAGTTTTTCACTAGAATGGAGGTCAGTAAGATCTGGAGGGTGTAGGTAGTTACACTGAGTTGCTCCCTGTAATAGAGATCAGTAAGATCTGGAGGGTGTATGTAATTACACTAAGTTTTTCCTGATAACGTAGAGCAGTAAAATCTGTAGAGTCTATGTAGATACACTGAGTTGTACCCAATAATGGATGTCAGTAAAATCTGGAGGGTATAGCTACGTACACTGAGCTATTCCCTCTAATGGACCACAGTAAAATCTGGATGATTTAGGTAGTTACACTGAGTTGTTGCCTATAATTGATTTCAGTAAAATCTGGAGTGTGTAGGTAGTTACACTGCGTTGTCCTTGGGAATGCAGATGAGAAAAATCTGGAGGATGTATGTTTTTACATTGAGTTGTTCCCTATAAATGAGATCAGTAAAATCTGGAGAGTGTAGGTAGTTACACTGAGTTGTTCCTGACAACGTAGAGCAGTAAAATCTGGAGGAATTTGCTGGTTACACTGAGTTTTTACTGATAATGTAGATCATGAAAATCTGGATGGTGTAGGTTGTTACAATGAATTGTTCCGTATAATGTAGATCAGTAAAATCTGGAGGGTCTATGTAATTAGACTGAGTTGTTCCTGATAAATTAGAGGTGTAAAATCTGGATGTTTTTTGTAGTTACACTGAGTTGTGCCCTATAATGGAGATCAGTAAAATCTTAAGGGTGTAGGTTGTTGCACTGTATTGTTCCCTACAATGGAGATCAGTAAAATCTCGAGGGTGTAGGTATTTACACTGAGTTGTTCCTGATAATGGAGATCAGTAAAATCTGTAGGGAGTATGTTTTTACATTGATTTGTGCACTATAATGGGCGCCTCCTGTTGGAGCTCTGCGCAGAACAGCGACTTGTCATTACAAACACCCTTTTTCAGCAGAGGGACAGCCTTAAGACCACCTGGATGCATCCCCGATCCAAACACTGGCACCTCCTGGACTACATCCTGGTGCGAGAAAGTGACAAACAAGATGTGCTCCACACCAGGGTCATGCCTAGCGCGGAATGCCACACTGACCACCGGCTGGTTCGCTGCAAGCTCAACCTTCACTTCAAGCCAAATCCCAGGAACAATAAAGCCCCCAGAAAGAGGTTCAATGTTGGAAACCTGCAGTCAGACGAAGCGAGAGGAAACTTCCAGTCAAACCTCAAAGCAAAGCTCGACGTTGCAACCCGCCTCACGGACCCGTCCCCTGAAAACCTCTGGGATCAGTTGAAGACTACCATACTGCAATCCACTGAAGAGGTACTGGGCTTCTCCTCCAGGAAAAACAAGGACTGGTTTCACGAAAACAGCCAGGAAATCCAGGAGCTGCTGGCAAAGAAGCGAGCTGCCCACCAGGCTCACCTTACAAAGCCGTCCTGTCCAGAGAAGAAACAAGCCTTCCGTCGCGCATGCAGCCATCTTCAGCGCAAACTACGGGAGATCCAAAATGAGTGGTGGACTAGCCTCGCCAAACGAACCCAGCTCAGCGCGGACATTGGCGACTTCAGGGGTTTCTACGAGGCTCTAAAGGCTGTGTACGGCCCCTCACCCCAAGTCCAAAGCCCGCTGCGCAGCTCAGACGGCAAAGTCCTCCTCAATGACAAGATCTCCATCCTCAACCGATGGTCAGAACACTTCCAATCTCTTTTCAGTGCCAACCGCTCAGTCCAAGATTCCGCCCTCCTCCAGCTCCCTCAACAGCCCCTAAGGCTAGAGCTGGATGAGGTTCTCACCCTGGATGAGACATATAAGGCAATCGAACAACTGAAAAGTGGCAAAGCAGCAGGTATGGATGGAATCCCCCCAGAAGTCTGGAAGGCTGGCGGCAAAATTCTGCATGCCAAACTGCATGAGTTTTTCAAGCTTTGTTGGGACCAAGGTAAACTGCCTCAGGATCTTCGTGATGCCACCATCGTCACCCTGTACAAAAACAAAGGCGAGAAATCAGACTGCTCAAACTACAGGGAAATCACGTTGCTCTCCATTGCAGGCAAAATCTTCGCTAGGATTCTACTAAATAGAATAATACCTAGTGTCACCGAGAATATTCTCCCAGAATCACAGTGCGGCTTTCGCGCAAACAGAGGAACCACTGACATGGTCTTTGCCCTCAGACAGCTCCAAGAAAAGTGCAGAGAACAAAACAAAGGACTCTACATCACCTTTGTTGACCTCACCAAAGACTTCGACACCGTGAGCAGGAAAGGGCTTTGGAAAATACTAGAGCGCATCGGATGTCCCCCAAAGTTCCTCAACATGATTATCCAACTGCACGAAAACCAACAAGGTCGGGTCAGATACAGCAATGAGCTCTCTGAACCCTTCTCCATTAACAATGGCGTGAAGCAAGGCTGTGTTCTCGCACCAACCCTCTTTTCAATCTTCTTCAGCATGATGCTGAACCAAGCCATGAAAGACCCCAACAATGAAGACGCTGTTTACATCCGGTACCGCACGGATGGCAGTCTCTTCAATATGAGGCGCCTGCAATCTCACACCAAGACACAAGAGAAACTTGTCCGTGAACTACTCTTTGCAGACGATGCCGCTTTAGTTGCCCATTCAGAGCCAGCTCTTCAGAGCTTGACGTCCTGCTTTGCGGAAACTGCCAAAATGTTTGGCCTGGAAGTCAGCCTGAAGAAAACTGAGGTCCTCCATCAGTCAGCTCCACACCATGACTACCAGCCCCCCCACATCTCCATCGGGCACACAAAACTCAAAACGGTCAACCAGTTTACCTATCTCGGCTGCACCATTTCATCAGATGCAAGGATCGACAATGAGATAGACAACAGACTCGCCAAGGCAAATAGCACCTTTGGAAGACTACACAAAAGAGTCTGGAAAAACAACCAACTGAAAAACCTCACAAAGATAAGCGTATACAGAGCCGTTGTCATACCCACACTACTGTTCAGCTCCGAATCATGGGTCCTCTACCGGCACCACCTACGGCTCCTAGAACGATTCCACCAGCGTTGTCTCCGCTCCATCCTCAACATCCATTGGAGCGCTTACACCGCTAACGTCGAAGTACTCGAGATGGCAGAGGTCGACAGCATCGAGTCCACGCTTCTGAAGATCCAGCTGCGCTGGATGGGTCACGTCTCAAGAATGGAGGACCATCGCCTTCCCAAGATCGTGTTATATGGCGAGCTCTCCACTGGCCACCGTGACAGAGGTGCACCAAAGAAAAGGTACAAGGACTGCCTAAAGAAATCTCTTGATGCCTGCCATATTGACCACCGCCAGTGGGCTGATAACGCCTCAAACCATGCATCTTGGCGCCTCACAGTTTGGCGGACAGCAACCTCCTTAGAAGAAGACCGAAGAGCCCACCTCACTGACAAAAGGCAAAGGAGGAAAAACCCAACACCCAACCACAACCAACCAATTTTCCCTTGCAACCGCTGCAATCGTGACTGCCTGTCCCGCATCGGACTTGTCAGCCACAAACGAGCCTGCAGCTGACGTGGACTTTTTACCACCTCCATAAATCTTCATCCGCGAAGCCAAGCCAAAGAAAGAAAGAAAAGATCAGTAAAATCTGGAGGGTCTATGTAATTACACTGAGTGGTTCCTGATAACTTAGAGCAGTAAAATATGGATGGTTTAGGTAGTTACACTGAGTTGTGGCCTATAATGGAGATCATTAAATTCTGGAGGGTTTAGGCAGTTACATTGAGTTGTTCCTGATAACGTAGAGCCGTAAAATATGAAGGGATTTGGTAGTTACAATGAGTTGCTCCCTCTAATGGAGATAGTAAAATATGGAAGGTGTATGTAATTACACTGAGTTGTTCCTGATAACGTAGATCAGTAAAATCTGGATGGTTTAGGTAGACTAACTGAGTTGTACCCAATAATGGAGTTCAGTAAAATCTGGAGGGTATAGGCACTTACACTGAGCTGTTCCCTCTAATGGACCACAGTAAAATCTGGATGCTTTAGGTAGTTACACTGAGTTGTTGCCTATAATTGAGTTCAGTAAAATCTGGAGTGTGTAGGTAGTTACACTGCGTTGTTCTTGGGAATGCAGATCAGAAAAATCTGGAGGGTGTAGGTATTTACATTGAGTTGTTCCATATGCATGATATCAGAAAAATCTGGAGTGTGTAGGTAGTTACATTGAGTTGTTCTTGGCAATGGAGATCAGTAAAATCTGGAGGGTGTACGCAGCTACACTAAGTTGTTCTTATCATGGAGATCAGTAAAATCTGGAGGTTGTAGGTAGTCACACTGAGTTGTTCCTTATAATGGAGATCAGTAAAATCTGAAGGTTGTAGGTAGTTACACTGAGTTATTCCCTCTAATGGAGATCAGAAAAATCAGAAGGTTGAACGTTGTTACACTGAGTTGTTCCCTATAGTTGAGATGTGCAATATCTGGAGTGTGAATGTAGTTACTGTGAGTTCTTCCATATAATGGATACCTGCAAACTCTGAAGTGTGTATGTAGTTACACACAGTGGTTCCCTATAATGGAGATCTGTAAAATCTCGAGGGTGTAGGTAGTTCCACTAAATTGTTCCCTATAATGGAGATCAGTAAAATCTGGAGTTGTTCTGTATAATGCAGATCACTAAAATTTGGAATGTGTTGGTAGTTACACTGAGTTGTTCCTGATAATGGCGATAGGTAAAATCTGGAGGGCGTAGGTATTTACACTGAGTTGCTCCCTTTGATGGAGGTCAGTAATAACTGGAGGATGTAGGTAGTTACACTGAGTTTTTCCTGCTAACGTAGAGCAGTAAAATGTGGAGGGTGTAGGTAGATACACTAAGTTGTTCCCTCTAGTGGAAATCTGTAAAATTTGGACGTTGTAGGTAGTTACACTGAGTTGTTCCCTATAATGGAGATCAGTAAAATCTGGAGGGTGTATGTTGTTACATTGAGTTGTTCCCTATAATGGAGATCAGTAAAATCTGGAGGGTATAGATAATTACACTGTGTTGTTCCTGATAATGTAGAGCAGTAATATCTGGAGGGTGTAGGTAGTTACACTGAGTTTTTCCCGATAATGTAGATCATGAAAATCTGGAGGGTGTAGGTTCTTACACTGAATTGTTCCGTATAATGTAGATCAGTAAAATTTGGAGGGTCTATGTAATTTCACGGAGTTGTTCCCGATAAATTAGATCAGTAAAATCTGGATGGTTTAGGTAGTTACACTGAATTGTGCCCTATAATGGAGATCAGTAAAATCTGGAGGGTGTAGGCAGTTACACTGAGTTGTTCCTTATAACGTAGTGCCGTAAAATATGGAGGGATTTGGTAGTTACAATGAGTTGCTCCCTCTAATGGAGTTACTAAAATATGGTGGGTGTATGTAATTACACTGAGTTGTTCCTGATAACGTAGAGCAGTTAAATCTGCAGGGTTTATGTAGATACACTGAGTTGTACCCAATAATGGAGTTCAGTAAAATCTGGAGGAAATAGGTACTTACACTGAGCTGTTCCTTCTAATGGACCACAGGAAAATCTGGATGCTTTAGGTAGTTACACTGAGTTGTGGCCTATAATTGATTTCAGTAAAATCTGGAGTGTGTAGGTAGTTACACTGCTTTGTTCTTGGGAATGCAGATCGGAAAATTCAGGAGGGTGTAGGATTTTACATTAAGTTGTTCCCTATATATGAGATCTGAAAAATCTGGAGTGTGTAGTTAGTTACACTGCGTTGTTCTTGGCAATGGAGATCATTAACATCTGGAGGGTGTAGGTTTTTACATTGAGTTCTTCCCTATAAAAGAGATCAGTAAAATCTGGAGGGTGTAGGTAGTTATACTGAGTTGTTCCTGATAGCATAGAGCAGTAAAATCTGGAGGGATTTGGTAGTTACACTGAGTTGTTCCTGATAATGTAGATCATTAAAATCTGGAGGGTGTAGTTTTTTACACTGAGTTGCTCCGTATAATGTAGATCACTAAAATCTGTAGGGTCTATGTAATTACACTGAGTTGTTCCTGATTACTTAGAGCAGTAAAATATGGATGGTTTAGGTAGTTACACTGAGTTCAGTAAAATCTGGAGGATATAGGTACTTACACTGAGCTGTTCCCTCTAATGGACCACAGTAAAATCTAGATGCTTTAGGTAGTTACACTGAGTTGTTGCCTATAATTGATTTCAGTAAAATCTGGAGTGTGTCGGTAGTTACACTGAGTTTTTCTTGGGAATGCAGATCAGAAAAATCTGGAGGGTGTAGGTTTTTACATTGAGTTGTTCCCTATAAATGAGATCAGAAAAATCTGGAGTGTGTAGATAGTTACACTGCGTTGTTCTTGGCAATGGAGATCAGTAAAATCTGGAGGGTGTACGCAGCTAAACTAAGTTGTTCTTATCATGGAGATCAGTAAAATCTGGAGGTTGTAGGTAGTCACACTGTGTTGTTCCTTATAATGGAGATCAGTAAAATCGGAAGGTTGTAGGTAGTTACACTGAGTTATACCCTCTAATGGAGATCAGTAAAATCTGAAGGTTGAACGTTGTTACACTGAGTTGTTCACTATAATTGAGATCTGCAAACTCTGGAGTTTGTATGTAGTTACACAGAGTGGTTCCCTATAATGGAGTTCTGTTAAATCTCGAGGGTGTAGGTAGTTGCACTAAATTGTTCCCTATAATGGAGATCAGTAAAATATGGAGTTGTTCCGTATAATGCAGATCACTAAAATTTGGAAGGTGTTTGTAGTTACTCTGAGTTGTTCCTGATAATGGCGATCAGTAAAATCTGGAGGGCGTAGGTATTTACACTGAGTTGCTCCCTTTGATGGAGATCAGTAAAAACTGGACTGCGTAGGTAGTTACACTGAATTTTTCCTGCTAATGTAGAGCAGTAAAATCTGGAGGGTGTAGGTAGATTCACTAAGTTGTTCCCTCTAGTGAAAATCAGTAAAATCTGGACGTTGTGGGTAGTTACAATGAGTTGTTCCCTATAATGGAGATCAGTAAAATCTGGAGTGTGTATGTTGTTACATTGAGTTGTTCCCTATAATGGAGATCAGTAAAATCTGGAGTGTATAGATAATTACACTGTGTTGTTCCTGATAATGTAGAGCAGTAAAATCTCGAGGGATTTGGTAGTTACACTGAGTTGTTAGTGATAATGTTGATGAGTAAAATCTGGATGTTGTAGGTTGTTACACTGAGATGTTACCTATAATGGAGATCAGTAAAATCTGGAGGGTGTAGGTTGTTACACTGAATTGTTCTGTATAATGTAGATCAGTAAAATCTGGAGGGTCTATGTAATTACCCTGAGTTGTTCCCGATACATTAGATCAGTAAAATCTGGATGGTTTAGGTAGTTACAATGAGGTGTGCCCTATAATGGAGATGAGTAAAATCTGGAGGGTGTAGGTTGTTGCACTGTATTGTTCCCGAAAATGGAGATCAGTAAAATCTGGAGGGTGTAGTTAGTTACACTGAGTTGTTCCTGATAATGGAGATCAGTAAAATCTGGATGGAGTATGTTTTAACATTGATTTGTTCCCTATAATGGAGATCAGTAAAATCTGGAGGGTCTATGTAATTACACTGAGTTGTTCCTGATAACTTAGTGCAGTAAAATATGGATGGTTTAGGTAGTTACATTGAGTTGTGGCCTATAATGGAGATCATTACAATCTGGAGGGTGTAGGCAGTTACACTGAGTTGTTCCTGATAACGTAGAGCCGTAAAATATGGAGGGATTTGTTAGTTACAATGAGTTGCTCCCTCTAATGGAGTTACTAAAATATGGTGGGTGTATGTAATTACAGTGAGTTGTTCCTGATAACGTAGAGCAGTAAAATCTGCAGGGTTTAGGTAGATACACTAAGTTGTTCCCTCTAATGTAAATCAGTAAAATCTGGACGTTGTAGGTAGTTACACTGAGTTCTTCCCTATAATGGAGATCAGTAAAATGTGGAGGATGTATGTTGTTACATTGAGTTGTTCCCTATAATGGAGATCAGTAAAATCTGGAGGGTATAGATAATTACACTAAGTTGATCCTGATAATGTAGAGCAGTAAAATCTGGAGGGATTTGGTAGTTACACTGAGTTATTCCCTCTAATGGAGATAGTAAAATCTGGAGGGTGTAGAGAATTACACTGAGATGTTCCCTATAATGGAGATCAGTAAAATCTGGAGGTTGTAGGTAGTTACACTGAGTTGTTCCCTATAATGGAGTTCTGAAAAATCTAGAGGGTGCAGGTAGTTGCACTGAGTTGTTTCCTATAATGGAGATCAGTAAGACCTGGAGGGTATAGGTATTTACATTGAGATGTTCGAAATAATGGTGATCAGAAAAATCTGGAGGGTGCAGGTAGGTGCATTGGGTTGTTCCCTATAATGGAGATCAGTAAGATCTGGTAGGTGTAGGTAGTTACACTGAGTTGTTCCGTATAATGGAGATAAGTAAAATCTGGAGGGTCTATGTAATTTCACTGAGTTGTTCCTGATAACGTAAAGCAGTAAAATCTGTGGGGTTTAGGTAGATACACTGAGTTGTACACAATAATGGAGTTCAGTAAAATCTGGATGGTGCAGGTCGTAACACTTAGTTGTTTTTGATAATGGTGTCAGTAAAATCTGGAGGGTATAAGTATTTACAATGAGTTGTTCCATTTATAGTACCACAGTAACATCTGAATGGTTTAGGTAGTTACACTGAGTTGTGCCTTATAATGGAGATCAGTAAATCTGGAGGTTGTATGTAGTTACAATGAGTTGTTCCATATAATGGAAGTCAGTAAAATCTGGAGTGTGTAGGTTGTTCACTATAATGGAGATCAGAAAAATCTGGAGGGTGCAGATAGTTGCAATGAGTTGTTCCCTATAATGGAGATCAGTAAGATCTGGAAGGTGTAGGTAGTTACACTGAGTTGCTCCCTGTAATAGAGATCAGTAAAATCTGGAGGGTGTATGTAATTACACTGAGTTGTTCCTGATAACGTAGAGCAGTACAATCCGGAGGGTTTAGGAAGATAAACTGAGTTGTAACCAATAATGGAGTTCAGTAAAATCTGGAGGGTATTGGTACGTACACTGAGCTATTCCCTCTAATGCACCACAGTAAAATCTGGATGCTTTAGGTATTTACACTGAGTTGTTGCCTATAATTGATTTCAGTAAATTCTGGAGTGTGTATGTAATTACACTGCGTTGTCCTTGGGAATGCAGATCGGAAAAATCTGGAGGGTGTATGTTTTTACATTGAGTTGTTCCCTATAAATTAGATCAGTAAAATCTGGAGGGTGTAGGTAGTTACACTGAGTTGTTCCTGACAGCGTAGAGCAGTAAAATCTGGAGGAAGTTGATAGTTACACTGAGTTTTTCCTGATAATGTAGATCATGAAAGTCTGGAGGGTGTAGGTTGTTTCACTGAATTGTTCCGTATAATGTAGATCAGTAAAATCTGGAGGGTCAATGTATTTAGACTGAGTTGTTCTTGATAAATTAGAGCAGTAAAATCTGGATGGTTTAGGTAGTTACACTGAGTTGTGCCTTATAATGGAGATCAGTAAAATCTGGAAGTTGTATGTAGTTACAATGATTTGTTCCTTGTAACGTAGAGCAGTAGAATCTGGAGGGTTTAGGTAGATACACTGAGTTGTACCCAATAATGGATTTCAGTAAAATCTGGAGGGTATAGGTAATTACACTGAGCTGTTCCCTGTAATGGACCACAGTAAAATCTGGATGCTTTAGGTAGTTACACTGAGTTGATGCCTATAATTCATTTCAGTAAAATCTGGAGTGTGTAGGTAGTTACACTGCATTCTTCTTGGGAATGCAGATCAGAAAAATCTGGAGGGTGTAGGTTATTACATTGAGTTGTTCCCTAAAAATGAGATCAGTAAAATCTGGAGGGTGTAGGTAGTTACACTGAGTATTCCTGATAGCGTAGAGCAGTAAAATCTGGAGGGATTTGGTATTTACACTGAGTTTTTCCTGATAATGTTGATCAAGAAAATCTGGAGGGTGTAGGTTGTTACACTTAATTGTTCCGTATAATGTAGATCAGTAAAATCTGGAGGGTCTATGTAATTACCCTGAGTTGTTCCCGATACATTAGATCGGTAAAATCTGGATGGTTTAGGTAGTTACAATGAGGTGTGCCCTATAATGGAGATGAGTAAAATCTGGAGGGTGTAGGTTGTTGCACTGTATTGTTCCCGAAAATGGAGTTCAGTAAAATCTGGAGGGTGTAGTTAGTTACACTGAGTTGTTCCTGATAATGGAGATCAGTAAAATCTTGATGGAGTATGTTTTAACATTGATTTGTTCCCTATAATGGAGATCAGTAAAATCTGGAGGGTCTATGTAATTACACTGAGTTGTTCCTGATAACTTAGTGCAGTAAAATATGGATGGTTTAGGTAGTTACATTGAGTTGTGGCCTATAATGGAGATCATTACAATCTGGAGGGTGTAGGCAGTTACACTGAGTTGTTCCTGATAACGTAGAGCCGAAAAATATGGAGGGATTTGGTAGTTACAATGAGTTTCTCCCTCTAATGGAGTTACTAAAATATGGTGAGTGTATGTAATTACAGTGAGTTGTTCCTGATAACGTAGAGCAGTAAAATCTGCAGGGTATAGGTAGATACACTAAGTTGTTCCCTCTAATGGAAATCAGTAAAATCTGGACGTTGTAGGTAGTTACACTGAGTTGTTCCCTATAATGGAGATCAGTAAAATGTGGAGGGTGTATGTTGTTACATTGAGTTGTTCCCTATAATGGAGATCAGTAAAATCTGGAGGGTATAGATAATTACACTGAGTTGATCCTGATAATGTAGAGCAGTAAAATCTGGAGGGATTTGGTAGTTACACTGTTATTCCCTCTAATCGAGATAGTAAAATCTGGAGGGTGTAGAGAATTACACTGAGATGTTCCCTATAATGGAGATCAGTAAAATCTGGAGGTTGTAGGTAGTTACACTGAGTTGTTCCCTATAATGGAGTTCTGAAAAATCTAGAGGGTGCAGGTAGTTGCACTGAGTTGTTTCCTATAATGGAGATCAGTAAGACCTGGAGGGTATAGGTATTTACATTGAGATGTTCGAAATAATGGTGATCAGAAAAATCTGGAGGGTGCAGGTAGGTGCATTGGGTTGTTCCCTATAATGGAGATCAGAAAAATCTGGAAGGGGCAGGTAGTTGCACTGGGTTGTTCCCTATAATGGAGATCAGTAAGATCTGGTAGGTGTAGGTAGTTACACTGAGTTGTTCCGTATAATGGAGATAAGTAAAATCTGGAGGGTCTATGTAATTTCACTGAGTTGTTCCTGATAACGTAAAGCAGTAAAATCTGTGGGGTTTAGGTAGATACACTGAGTTGTTCCCAATAATGGAGTTCAGTAAAATCTGGATGGTGCAGGTCGTAACACTTAGTTGTTTTTGATAATGGTGTCAGTAAAATCTGGAGGGTATAAGTATTTACAATGAGTTGTTCCATTTATAGTACCACAGTAACATCTGAATGGTTTAGGTAGTTACACTGAGTTGTGCCTTATAATGGAGATCAGTAAATCTGGAGGTTGTATGTAGTTACAATGAGTTGTTCCATATAATGGAAGTCAGTAAAATCTGGAGTGTGTAGGTTGTTCCCTATAATGGAGATCAGAAAAATCTGGAGGGTGGAGATAGTTGCAATGAGTTGTTCCCTATAATGGAGATCAGTAAGATCTGGAAGGTGTAGGTAGTTACACTGAGTTGCTCCCTGTAATAGAGATCAGTAAAATCTGGAGGGTGTATGTAATTACACTGAGTTGTTCCTGATAACGTAGAGCAGTAAAATCCGGAGGGTTTAGGAAGATAAACTGAGTTGTAACCAATAATGGAGTTCAGTAAAATCTGGAGGGTATAGGTACGTACACTGAGCTATTCCCTCTAATGCACCACAGTAAAATCTGGATGCTTTAGGTATTTACACTGAGTTGTTGCCTATAATTGATTTCAGTAAATTCTGGAGTGTGTAGGTAGTTACACTGCGTTGTCCTTGGGAATGCAGATCGGAAAAATCTGGAGGGTGTATGTTTTTACATTGAGTTGTTCCCTATAAATTAGATCAGTAAAATCTGGAGGGTGTAGGTAGTTACACTGAGTTGTTCCTGACAGCGTAGAGCAGTAAAATCTGGAGGAATTTGATAGTTACACTGAGTTTTTCCTGATAATGTAGATCATGAAAGTCTGGAGGGTGTAGGTTGTTTCACTGAATTGTTCCGTATAATGTAGATCAGTAAAATCTGGAGGGTCAATGTATTTAGACTGAGTTGTTCTTGATAAATTAGAGCAGTAAAATCTGGATGGTTTAGGTAGTTACACTGAGTTGTGCCCTATAATGGAGATCAGTAAAATCTGAAGGGTGTAGGTGATGCACTGTATTGTTCCCTACAATGGAGATCAGTAAAATCTCGAGGGTGTAGGTAGTTACACTGAGTTGTTCCTGATAATGGAGGTCAGTAAAATCTGGAGGGAGTATGTTTTTACATTGATTTGTTCCCTATAATGTAGATCAGTAAAATCTGGAGGGTCTATGTAATTACACTGAGTTGTTCCTGATAACTTAGAGCAGTAAAATATGGATAGTTTAGGTAGATACACTGAGTTGTGGGCTATAATGGAGATCATTAAAATCGGGAAGGTTTAGGCAGTTACACTAAGTTGTTCCTGATAACGTAGAGCCGTAAAATATGGAGGGATTTGGCAGTTACAATGAGTTTCTCCCTCTAATGGAGTTACTAAAATATAATGGGTGTATGTAATTACAGTGAGTTGTTCCTGATAACGTAGAGCAGTAAAATCTGCAGGGTTTAGGTAGATACACTAAGTTGTTCCCTCTAATGGAAATCAGTAAAATCTGGACGTTGTAGGTAGTTACACTGAGTTGTTCCCTATAATGGAGATCAGTAAAATGTGGAGGGTGTATGTTGTTACATTGAGTTGTTCCCTATAATGGAGATCAGTAAAATCTGGAGGGTATAGATAATTACACTGAGTTGATCCTGATAATGTAGAGCAGTAAAATCTGGAGGGATTTGGTAGTTACACTGAGTTATTCCCTCTAATCGAGATAGTAAAATCTGGAGGGTGTAGAGAATTACACTGAGATGTTCCCTATAATGGAGATCAGTAAAATCTGGAGGTTGTAGGTAGTTACACTGAGTTGTTCCCTATAATGGAGTTCTGAAAAATCTAGAGGGTGCAGGTAGTTGCACTGAGTTGTTTCCTATAATGGAGATCAGTAAGACCTGGAGGGTATAGGTATTTACATTGAGATGTTCGAAATAATGGTGATCAGAAAAAACTGGAGGGTGCAGGTAGGTGCATTGGGTTGTTCCCTATAATGGAGATCAGAAAAATCTGGAGGGGGCAGGTAGTTGCACTGGGTTGATCCCTATAATGGAGATCAGTAAGATCTGGTAGGTGTAGGTAGTTACACTGAGTTGTTCCGTATAATGGAGATAAGTAAAATCTGGAGGGTCTATGTAATTTCACTGAGTTGTTCCTGATAACGTAAAGCAGTAAAATCTGTGGGGTTTAGGTAGATACACTGAGTTGTACCCAATAATGGAGTTCAGTAAAATCTGGATGGTGCAGGTCGTAACACTTAGTTGTTTTTGATAATGGTGTCAGTAAAATCTGGAGGGTATAAGTATTTACAATGAGTTGTTCCATTTATAGTACCACAGTAACATCTGAATGGTTTAGGTAGTTACACTGAGTTGTGCCTTATAATGGAGATCAGTAAATCTGGACGTTGTATGTAGTTACAATGAGTTGTTCCATATAATGGAAGTCAGTAAAATCTGGAGTGTGTAGGTTGTTCCCTATAATGGAGATCAGAAAAATCTGGAGGGTGGAGATAGTTGCAATGAGTTGTTCCCTATAATGGAGATCAGTAAGATCTGGAAGGTGTAGGTAGTTACACTGAGTTGCTCCCTGTAATAGAGATCAGTAAAATCTGGAGGGTGTATGTAATTACACTGAGTTGTTCCTGATAACGTAGAGCAGTAAAATCCGGAGGGTTTAGGAAGATAAACTGAGTTGTAACCAATATGGAGTTCAGTAAAATCTGGAGGTTGTAGGTAGTCACAATGAGTTGTTCCTTATAATGGAGATCAGTAAAATCTGAAGGTTGTAGGTAGTTACACTGAGTTATTCCCTCTAATGGAGATCAGTAAAATCTGAAGGTTGAACGTAGTTACACTGAGTTGTTCCCTATAATTGAGATCTGCAATATCTGGAGTGTGAATGTAGTTACTATGAGTTCTTCCCTATAATGGATATCTGCAAACGCTGGAGTGTGTATGTAGTTACACAGAGTGGTTCCCTATAATGGAGATCTGTAAAATCTCGAGGGTGTATATAGTTGCACTAAATTGTTCCCTATAATGGAGATCAGTAAAATCTGGAGTGTGTAGGTAGTTACACTGCGTTGTTCTTGGGAATGCAGATCAGAAAAATCTAGAGGGTGTAGGTTTTTACATTGAGTGCTTCCATATAAATGTGATCAGAAACATCTGGAGTGTGTAGGTAATTACACAGCGTTGTTCTTGGCAATGGAGATCAGTAAAATCTGGAGGGTGTACGAAGCTGCACTAAGTTGTTCTTATCATGGAGATCAGAAAAATCTGGAGGTTGTAGGTAGTCACAATGAGTTGTTCCTTATAATGGAGATCAGTAAAATCTGAAGGTTGTAGGTAGTTACACTGAGTTATTCCGTCTAATGGAGATCAGTAAAATCTGAAGGTTGAACGTTGTTACACTGAGTTGTTCCCTATAATTGAGATCTGCAATATCTGGAGTGTGAATGTAGTTACTATGAGTTCTTCCCTATAATGGATATCTGCAAACTCTGGAGTTTGTATGTAGTTACACAGAGTGGTTCCCTATAATGGATATCTGTTAAATCTCGAGGGTGTAGGTAGTTGCACTAAATTGTTCCCTATAATGGAGATCAGTAAAATCTGGAGTTGTTACGTATAATGCAGATCACTAAAATTTGGAAGGTGTTGGTAGTTACACTGAGTTGTTCCTGATAATTGCGATCAGTAAAATCTGGAGGGCGTAGGTATTTACACTGAGTTGCTCCCTTTGATGAAGATCAGTAAAAACTGGAGGGTGTAGGTAGTTACACTAAGTTTTTACTGCTAACGTAGAGCAGTAAAATCTGGAGGGTGTAGGTAGATACACTAAGTTGTTCCCTCTAAAGGAAATCAGTAAAATCTGGACGTTGTAGGTAGTTACACTGAGTTGTTCCCTATAATGGAGATTAGTAAAATCTGGAGGGTGTATGTTGTTACGTTGAGTTGTTCCCTATAATGGAGATCAGCAAAATCTGGAGGGTATATGTAATTACACTGTGTTGTTCCTGATAATGTAGAGCAGTAAAATCTGGAGGGATTTGGTAGTTACATTGAGCTGTTACTGATAATGTAGATCAGTAAAGTCTGGAGGTTGTAGGTTGTTACACTGAGATGTTACGTATAATGGAGATCAGTAAAATATGGAGGGTGTATGTAATTACACTGAGTTGTTCCTGATAACATAGAGCAGTAAAATCTGGATGGTTTAGGTAGTTACACTGAGTTGTGCCTTATAATGGAGATCAGTAAAATCTGGAGGTTGTATGTAGTTACAATGATTTGTTCCATATAATGGAAGTCAGTAAAATCTGGAGTGTGTAGGAAATTACACTGAGTTGTTCCCTATAATGGAGATCAGAAAAATCTGGAGGGTGCAGGTAGTTGAACTGAGTTGTTCCCTATAATGGAGATCAGTAAGATCTGGAGGTTGTAGGTAGTTACACTGAGTTGTTCCCTATAATGGAGATCAGTAAAATGTGGAGGGTGTATGTTGTTACATTGAGTTGTTCCCTATAATGGAGATCAGTAAAATCTGGAGGGTATAGATAATTACACTGAGTAGATCCTGATAATGTAGAGCAGTAAAATCTGGAGGGATTTGGTAGTTACACTGAGTTATTCCCTCTAATCGAGATAGTAAAATCTGGAGGGTGTAGAGAATTACACTGAGATGTTCCCTATAATGGAGATCAGTAAAATCTGGAGGTTGTAGGTAGTTACACTGAGTTGTTCCCTATAATGGAGTTCTGAAAAATCTAGAGGGTGCAGGTAGTTGCACTGAGTTGTTTCCTATAATGGAGATCAGTAAGACCTGGAGGGTATAGGTATTTACATTGAGATGTTCGAAATAATGATGATCAGAAAAATCTGGAGGGTGCTGGTAGGTGCATTGGGTTGTTCCCTATAATGGAGATCAGAAAAATCTGGAGGGGGCAGGTAGTTGCACTGGGTTGTTCCCTATAATGGAGATCAGTAAGATCTAGTAGGTGTAGGTAGTTACACTGAGTTGTTCCCTATAATGGAGTTCTGAAAAATCTAGAGGGTGCAGGTAGTTGCACTGAGTTGTTTCCTATAATGGAGATCAGTAAGACCTGGAGGGTATAGGTATTTACATTGAGATGTTCGAAATAATGGTGATCAGAAAAAACTGGAGGGTGCAGGTAGGTGCATTGGGTTGTTCCCTATAATGGAGATCAGAAAAATCTGGAGGGGGCAGGTAGTTGCACTGGGTTGATCCCTATAATGGAGATCAGTAAGATCTGGTAGGTGTAGGTAGTTACACTGAGTTGTTCCGTATAATGGAGATAAGTAAAATCTGGAGGGTCTATGTAATTTCACTGAGTTGTTCCTGATAACGTAAAGCAGTAAAATCTGTGGGGTTTAGGTAGATACACTGAGTTGTACCCAATAATGGAGTTCAGTAAAATCTGGATGGTGCAGGTCGTAACACTTAGTTGTTTTTGATAATGGTGTCAGTAAAATCTGGAGGGTATAAGTATTTACAATGAGTTGTTCCATTTATAGTACCACAGTAACATCTGAATGGTTTAGGTAGTTACACTGAGTTGTGCCTTATAATGGAGATCAGTAAATCTGGAGGTTGTATGTAGTTACAATGAGTTGTTCCATATAATGGAAGTCAGTAAAATCTGGAGTGTGTAGGTTGTTCCCTATAATGGAGATCAGAAAAATCTGGAGGGTGGAGATAGTTGCAATGAGTTGTTCCCTATAATGGAGATCAGTAAGATCTGGAAGGTGTAGGTAGTTACACTGAGTTGCTCCCTGTAATAGAGATCAGTAAAATCTGGAGGGTGTATGTAATTACACTGAGTTGTTCCTGATAACGTAGAGCAGTAAAATCCGGAGGGTTTAGGAAGATAAACTGAGTTGTAACCAATATGGAGTTCAGTAAAATCTGGAGGTTGTAGGTAGTCACAATGAGTTGTTCCTTATAATGGAGATCAGTAAAATCTGAAGGTTGTAGGTAGTTACACTGAGTTATTCCCTCTAATGGAGATCAGTAAAATCTGAAGGTTGAACGTAGTTACACTGAGTTGTTCCCTATAATTGAGATCTGCAATATCTGGAGTGTGAATGTAGTTACTATGAGTTCTTCCCTATAATGGATATCTGCAAACGCTGGAGTGTGTATGTAGTTACACAGAGTGGTTCCCTATAATGGAGATCTGTAAAATCTCGAGGGTGTATATAGTTGCACTAAATTGTTCCCTATAATGGAGATCAGTAAAATCTGGAGTGTGTAGGTAGTTACACTGCGTTGTTCTTGGGAATGCAGATCAGAAAAATCTAGAGGGTGTAGGTTTTTACATTGAGTGCTTCCATATAAATGTGATCAGAAACATCTGGAGTGTGTAGGTAATTACACAGCGTTGTTCTTGGCAATGGAGATCAGTAAAATCTGGAGGGTGTACGAAGCTGCACTAAGTTGTTCTTATCATGGAGATCAGAAAAATCTGGAGGTTGTAGGTAGTCACAATGAGTTGTTCCTTATAATGGAGATCAGTAAAATCTGAAGGTTGTAGGTAGTTACACTGAGTTATTCCGTCTAATGGAGATCAGTAAAATCTGAAGGTTGAACGTTGTTACACTGAGTTGTTCCCTATAATTGAGATCTGCAATATCTGGAGTGTGAATGTAGTTACTATGAGTTCTTCCCTATAATGGATATCTGCAAACTCTGGAGTTTGTATGTAGTTACACAGAGTGGTTCCCTATAATGGATATCTGTTAAATCTCGAGGGTGTAGGTAGTTGCACTAAATTGTTCCCTATAATGGAGATCAGTAAAATCTGGAGTTGTTACGTATAATGCAGATCACTAAAATTTGGAAGGTGTTGGTAGTTACACTGAGTTGTTCCTGATAATTGCGATCAGTAAAATCTGGAGGGCGTAGGTATTTACACTGAGTTGCTCCCTTTGATGAAGATCAGTAAAAACTGGAGGGTGTAGGTAGTTACACTAAGTTTTTACTGCTAACGTAGAGCAGTAAAATCTGGAGGGTGTAGGTAGATACACTAAGTTGTTCCCTCTAAAGGAAATCAGTAAAATCTGGACGTTGTAGGTAGTTACACTGAGTTGTTCCCTATAATGGAGATTAGTAAAATCTGGAGGGTGTATGTTGTTACGTTGAGTTGTTCCCTATAATGGAGATCAGCAAAATCTGGAGGGTATATGTAATTACACTGTGTTGTTCCTGATAATGTAGAGCAGTAAAATCTGGAGGGATTTGGTAGTTACATTGAGCTGTTACTGATAATGTAGATCAGTAAAGTCTGGAGGTTGTAGGTTGTTACACTGAGATGTTACGTATAATGGAGATCAGTAAAATATGGAGGGTGTATGTAATTACACTGAGTTGTTCCTGATAACATAGAGCAGTAAAATCTGGATGGTTTAGGTAGTTACACTGAGTTGTGCCTTATAATGGAGATCAGTAAAATCTGGAGGTTGTATGTAGTTACAATGATTTGTTCCATATAATGGAAGTCAGTAAAATCTGGAGTGTGTAGGAAATTACACTGAGTTGTTCCCTATAATGGAGATCAGAAAAATCTGGAGGGTGCAGGTAGTTGAACTGAGTTGTTCCCTATAATGGAGATCAGTAAGATCTGGAGGTTGTAGGTAGTTACACTGAGTTGTTCCCTATAATGGAGATCAGTAAAATGTGGAGGGTGTATGTTGTTACATTGAGTTGTTCCCTATAATGGAGATCAGTAAAATCTGGAGGGTATAGATAATTACACTGAGTAGATCCTGATAATGTAGAGCAGTAAAATCTGGAGGGATTTGGTAGTTACACTGAGTTATTCCCTCTAATCGAGATAGTAAAATCTGGAGGGTGTAGAGAATTACACTGAGATGTTCCCTATAATGGAGATCAGTAAAATCTGGAGGTTGTAGGTAGTTACACTGAGTTGTTCCCTATAATGGAGTTCTGAAAAATCTAGAGGGTGCAGGTAGTTGCACTGAGTTGTTTCCTATAATGGAGATCAGTAAGACCTGGAGGGTATAGGTATTTACATTGAGATGTTCGAAATAATGATGATCAGAAAAATCTGGAGGGTGCTGGTAGGTGCATTGGGTTGTTCCCTATAATGGAGATCAGAAAAATCTGGAGGGGGCAGGTAGTTGCACTGGGTTGTTCCCTATAATGGAGATCAGTAAGATCTAGTAGGTGTAGGTAGTTACACTGAGTTGTTCCGTATAATGGAGATAAGTAAAATCTGGAGGGTGTATGTAATTTCACTGAGTTGTTCCTGATAACGTAAAGCAGTAAAATATGTGGGGTTTAGGTAGATACACTGAGTTGTACCCAATAATGGAGTTCAGTAAAATCTGGATGGTGCAGGTCGTACCACTTATTTGTTTTTGATAATGGTGTCAGTAAAATCTGGAGGGTATAAGTATTTACAATGAGTTGTTCCATTTATAGTACCACAGTAACATCTGAATGGTTTAGGTAGTTACACTGAGTTGTGCCTTATAATGGAGATCAGTAAATCTGGAGGTTGTATGTAGTTACAATGAGTTGTTCCATATAATGGAAGTCAGTAAAATCTGGAGTGTGTAGGTTGTTCCCTATAATGGTGATCAGAAAAATCTGGAGGGTGCAGATAGTTGCAATGAGTTGTTCCCTATAATGGAGATCAGTAAGATCTGCAAGGTGTAGGTAGTTACACTGAGTTGCTCCCTGTAATAGAGATCAGTAAAATCTGGAGGGTGTATGTAATTACACTGAGTTGTTCCTGATAACGTAGAGCAGTAAAATCCGGAGGGTTTAGGAAGATAAACTGAGTTGTAACCAATAATGGAGTTCAGTAAAATCTGGAGGGTATAGGTACGTACACTGAGCTATTCCCTCTAATGCACCACAGTAAAATCTGGATGCTTTAGGTATTTAAACTGAGTTGTTGCCTATAATTGATTTCAGTAAATTCTGGAGTGTGTAGGTAGTTACACTGCGTTGTCCTTGGGAATGCAGATCGGAAAAATCTGGAGGGTGTATGTTTTTGACATTGAGTACCGCACGGATGGCAGTCTCTTCAATCTGAGGCGCCTGCAAGCTCACACCAAGACACAAGAGAAACTTGTCCGTGAACTACTCTTTGCAGATGATGCCGCTTTAGTTGCCCATTCAGAGCCAGCTCTTCAGCGCTTGACGTCCTGCTTTGCGGAAACTGCCAAAATGTTTGGCCTGGAAGTCAGCCTGAAGAAAACTGAGGTCCTCCATCAGCCAGCTCCCCACCATGACTACCAGCCCCCCCACATCTCCATCGGGCACACAAAACTCAAAACGGTCAACCAGTTTACCTATCTCGGCTGCACCATTTCATCAGATGCAAGGATCGACAATGAGATAGACAACAGACTCGCCAAGGCAAATAGCGCCTTTGGAAGACTACACAAAAGAGTCTGGAAAAACAACCAACTGAAAAACCTCACAAAGATAAGCGTATACAGAGCCGTTGTCATACCCACACTCCTGTTCGGCTCCGAATCATGGGTCCTCTACCGGCACCACCTACGGCTCCTAGAACGCTTCCACCAGCGTTGTCTCTGCTCCATCCTCAACATCCATTGGAGCGCTCACACCCCTAACGTCGAGGTACTCGAGATGGCAGAGGTCGACAGCATCGAGTCCACGCTGCTGAAGATCCAGCTGCGCTGGATGGGTCACGTCTCCAGAATGGAGGACCATCGTCTTCCCAAGATCGTATTATATGGCGAGCTCTCCACTGGCCACCGTGACAGAGGTGCACCAAAGAAAAGGTACAAGGACTGCCTAAAGAAATCTCTTGGTGCCAGCCACATTGACCACCGCCAGTGGGCTGATAACGCCTCAAACCGTGCATCTTGGCGCCAAACAGTTTGGCGGGCAGCAGCCTCCTTTGAAGAAGACCGCAGAGCCCACCTCACTGACAAAAGGCAAAGGAGGAAAAACCCAACACCCAACCCCAACCAACCAATTTTCCCTTGCAACCGCTGCAATCGTGTCTGCCTGTCCCGCATCGGACTGTTCAGCCACAAACGAGCCTGCAGCTGACGTGGACTTTTTACCCCCTCCATAAATCTTCGTCCGCGAAGCCAAGCCAAAGAAAAGAAAGAAAGAGATCAGTAAAATCTGGAGGGTGTAGGTAGTTACACTGAGTTGTTCCTGACAGCGTAGAGCAGTAAAATCTGGAGGATTTTGATAGTTACACTGAGTTTTTCCTGATAATGTAGATCATGAAAGTCTGGAGGGTGTAGGTTGTTTCACTGAATTGTTCCGTATAATGTAGATCAGTAAAATCTGGAGGGTCAATGTATTTAGACTGAGTTGTTCTTGATAAATTAGAGCAGTAAAATCTGGATGGTTCAGGTAGTTACACTGAGTTGTGCCTTATAATGGAGATCAGTAAAATCTGAAGGGTGTAGGTTGATGCACTGTATTGTTCCCTACAATGGAGATCAGTAAAATCTCGAGGGTGTAGGTAGTTACACTGAGTTGTTCCTGATAACTTAGAGCAGTAAAATATGGATGGTTTAGGTAGTTACACTGAGTTGTGGGCTATAATGGAGATCATTAAAATCGGGAGGGTTTAGGCAGTTACACTAAGTTGTTCCTGATAACGTAGAGCCGTAAAATATGGAGGGATTTGGCAGTTACAATGAGTTGCTCCCTCTAATGGAGATAGTAAAATATGGAGGGTGTATGTAATTACACTGAGATGTTCCTGATAATGTAGAGCAGTAAAATCTGGATGGTTTAGTTAGACTAACTGAGTTGTACCCAATAATGGAGTTCAGTAAAATCTGAAGGGTATAGGTACTTACACTGAGCTGTTCCCTCTAATGGACCACAGTAAAATCTGGATGCTTTAGGTAGTTACACTGAGTTGTTGCCTATAATTGATTTCAGTAAAATCTGGAGTGTGTAGGTAGTTACACTGCGTTGTTCTTGGGAATGCAGATCAGAAAAATCTGGAGGGTGTAGGTTTTTACATTGAGTTCTTCCCTATAAATGAGATCAGAAACATCTGGAGTGTGTAGGTAGTTACACTGCGTTGTTCTTGGCAATGGAGATCAGTAAAATCTGGAGGGTGACGAAGCTGCACTAAGTTTTTCTTATCATGGAGATCAGTAAAATCTGGAGGTTGTAGGTAGTCACAATGAGTTGTTCCTTATAATGGAGATCAGTAAAATCTGAAGGTTGTAGGTAGTTACACTGAGTTATTCCCTCTAATGGAGATCAGTAAAATCTGAAGGTTGAACGTTGTTACACTGAGTTGTTCCCTATAATTGAGATCTGCAATATCTGGAGGGTGAATGTAGTTACTATGAGTTCTTCCCTATAATGGATATCTGCAAACGCTGGAGTGTGTATGTAGTTACACAGAGTGGTTCCCTATAATGGAGATCTGTAAAATCTCGAGGGTGTATGTAGTTGCACTAAATTGTTCCCTATAATGGAGATCAGTAAAATCTGGAGTGTGTAGGTAGTTACACTGCGTTGTTCTTGGGAATGCAGATCAGAAAAATCTAGAGGGTGTAGGTTTTTACATTGAGTTCTTCCCTATAAATGAGATCAGAAACATCTGGAGTGTGTAGGTAGTTACACAGCGTTGTTCTTGGCAATGGAGATCAGTAAAATCTGGAGGGTGTACGAAGCTGCACTAAGTTGTTCTTATCATGGAGATCAGTAAAATCTGGAGGTTGTAGGTAGTCACAATGAGTTGTTCCTTATAATGGAGATCAGTAAAATCTGAAGGTTGTAGGTAGTTAAACTGAGTTATTCCGTCTAATGGAGATCAGTAAAATCTGAAGGTTGAACGTATTTACACTGAGTTGTTCCCTATAATTGAGATCTGCAATATCTGGAGTGTGAATGTAGTTACTATGAGTTCTTCCCTATAATGGATATCTGCAATCTCTGGAGTTTGTATGTAGTTACACAGAGTGGTTCCCTATAATGGATATCTGTTAAATCTCGAGGGTGTAGGTAGTTGCACTAAATTGTTCCCTATAATGGAGATCAGTAAAATCTGGAGTTGTTACGTGTAATGCAGATCACTAAAATTTGGAAGGTGTTGGTAGTTACACTGAGTTGTTCCTGATAATTGCGATCAGTAAAATCTGGAGGGCGTAGGTATTTACACTGAGTTGCTCCCTTTGATGAAGATCAGTAAAAACTGGAGGGTGTAGGTAGTTACACTAAGTTTTTACTGCTAACGTAGAGCAGTAAAATCTGGAGGGTGTAGGTAGATACACTAAGTTGTTCCCTCTAAAGGAAATCAGTAAAATCTGGACGTTGTAGGTAGTTACACTGAGTTGTTCCCTATAATGGAGATTAGTAAAATCTGGAGGGTGTATGTTGTTACGTTGAGTTGTTCCCTATAATGGAGATCAGCAAAATCTGGAGGGTATATGTAATTACACTGTGTTGTTCCTGATAATGTAGAGCAGTAAAATATGGAGGGATTTGGTAGTTACATTGAGCTGTTACTGATAATGTAGATCAGTAAAGTCTGGAGGTTGTAGGTTGTTGCACTGAGATGTTACGTATAATGGAGATCAGTAAAATATGGAGGGTGTATGTAATTACACTGAGTTGTTCCTGATAACATAGAGCAGTAAAATCTGGATGGTTTAGGTAGTTACACTGAGTTGTGCCTTATAATGGAGATCAGTAAAATCTGGAGGTTGTATGTAGTTACAATGATTTGTTCCATATAATGGAAGTCAGTAAAATCTGGAGTGTGTAGGAAATTACACTGAGTTGTTCCCTATAATGGAGATCAGAAAAATCTGGAGGGTGCAGGTAGTTGAACTGAGTTGTTCCCTATAATGGAGATCAGTAAGATCTGGAGGTTGTAGGTAGTTACACTGAGTTGTTCCCTATAATGGAGATCAGTAAAATGTGGAGGGTGTATGTTGTTACATTGAGTTGTTCCCTATAATGGAGATCAGTAAAATCTGGAGGGTATAGATAATTACACTGAGTAGATCCTGATAATGTAGAGCAGTAAAATCTGGAGGGATTTGGTAGTTACACTGAGTTATTCCCTCTAATCGAGATAGTAAAATCTGGAGGGTGTAGAGAATTACACTGAGATGTTCCCTATAATGGAGATCAGTAAAATCTGGAGGTTGTAGGTAGTTACACTGAGTTGTTCCCTATAATGGAGTTCTGAAAAATCTAGAGGGTGCAGGTAGTTGCACTGAGTTGTTTCCTATAATGGAGATCAGTAAGACCTGGAGGGTATAGGTATTTACATTGAGATGTTCGAAATAATGATGATCAGAAAAATCTGGAGGGTGCTGGTAGGTGCATTGGGTTGTTCCCTATAATGGAGATCAGAAAAATCTGGAGGGGGCAGGTAGTTGCACTGGGTTGTTCCCTATAATGGAGATCAGTAAGATCTAGTAGGTGTAGGTAGTTACACTGAGTTGTTCCGTATAATGGAGATAAGTAAAATCTGGAGGGTGTATGTAATTTCACTGAGTTGTTCCTGATAACGTAAAGCAGTAAAATATGTGGGGTTTAGGTAGATACACTGAGTTGTACCCAATAATGGAGTTCAGTAAAATCTGGATGGTGCAGGTCGTACCACTTATTTGTTTTTGATAATGGTGTCAGTAAAATCTGGAGGGTATAAGTATTTACAATGAGTTGTTCCATTTATAGTACCACAGTAACATCTGAATGGTTTAGGTAGTTACACTGAGTTGTGCCTTATAATGGAGATCAGTAAATCTGGAGGTTGTATGTAGTTACAATGAGTTGTTCCATATAATGGAAGTCAGTAAAATCTGGAGTGTGTAGGTTGTTCCCTATAATGGTGATCAGAAAAATCTGGAGGGTGCAGATAGTTGCAATGAGTTGTTCCCTATAATGGAGATCAGTAAGATCTGCAAGGTGTAGGTAGTTACACTGAGTTGCTCCCTGTAATAGAGATCAGTAAAATCTGGAGGGTGTATGTAATTACACTGAGTTGTTCCTGATAACGTAGAGCAGTAAAATCCGGAGGGTTTAGGAAGATAAACTGAGTTGTAACCAATAATGGAGTTCAGTAAAATCTGGAGGGTATAGGTACGTACACTGAGCTATTCCCTCTAATGCACCACAGTAAAATCTGGATGCTTTAGGTATTTAAACTGAGTTGTTGCCTATAATTGATTTCAGTAAATTCTGGAGTGTGTAGGTAGTTACACTGCATTGTCCTTGGGAATGCAGATCGGAAAAATCTGGAGGGTGTATGTTTTGACATTGAGTACCGCACGGATGGCAGTCTCTTCAATCTGAGGCGCCTGCAAGCTCACACCAAGACACAAGAGAAACTTGTCCGTGAACTACTCTTTGCAGATGATGCCGCTTTAGTTGCCCATTCAGAGCCAGCTCTTCAGCGCTTGACGTCCTGCTTTGCGGAAACTGCCAAAATGTTTGGCCTGGAAGTCAGCCTGAAGAAAACTGAGGTCCTCCATCAGCCAGCTCCCCACCATGACTACCAGCCCCCCCACATCTCCATCGGGCACACAAAACTCAAAACGGTCAACCAGTTTACCTATCTCGGCTGCACCATTTCATCAGATGCAAGGATCGACAATGAGATAGACAACAGACTCGCCAAGGCAAATAGCGCCTTTGGAAGACTACACAAAAGAGTCTGGAAAAACAACCAACTGAAAAACCTCACAAAGATAAGCGTATACAGAGCCGTTGTCATACCCACACTCCTGTTCGGCTCCGAATCATGGGTCCTCTACCGGCACCACCTACGGCTCCTAGAACGCTTCCACCAGCGTTGTCTCTGCTCCATCCTCAACATCCATTGGAGCGCTCACACCCCTAACGTCGAGGTACTCGAGATGGCAGAGGTCGACAGCATCGAGTCCACGCTGCTGAAGATCCAGCTGCGCTGGATGGGTCACGTCTCCAGAATGGAGGACCATCGCCTTCCCAAGATCGTATTATATGGTGAGCTCTCCACTGGCCACCGTGACAGAGGTGCACCAAAGAAAAGGTACAAGGACTGCCTAAAGAAATCTCTTGGTGCCAGCCACATTGACCACCGCCAGTGGGCTGATAACGCCTCAAACCGTGCATCTTGGCGCCAAACAGTTTGGCGGGCAGCAGCCTCCTTTGAAGAAGACCGCAGAGCCCACCTCACTGACAAAAGGCAAAGGAGGAAAAACCCAACACCCAACCCCAACCAACCAATTTTCCCTTGCAACCGCTGCAATCGTGTCTGCCTGTCCCGCATCGGACTGTTCAGCCACAAACGAGCCTGCAGCTGACGTGGACTTTTTACCCCCTCCATAAATCTTCGTCCGCGAAGCCAAGCCAAAGAAAAGAAAGAAAGAGATCAGTAAAATCTGGAGGGTGTAGGTAGTTACACTGAGTTGTTCCTGACAGCGTAGAGCAGTAAAATCTGGAGGATTTTGATAGTTACACTGAGTTTTTCCTGATAATGTAGATCATGAAAGTCTGGAGGGTGTAGGTTGTTTCACTGAATTGTTCCGTATAATGTAGATCAGTAAAATCTGGAGGGTCAATGTATTTAGACTGAGTTGTTCTTGATAAATTAGAGCAGTAAAATCTGGATGGTTCAGGTAGTTACACTGAGTTGTGCCTTATAATGGAGATCAGTAAAATCTGAAGGGTGTAGGTTGATGCACTGTATTGTTCCCTACAATGGAGATCAGTAAAATCTCGAGGGTGTAGGTAGTTACACTGAGTTGTTCCTGATAACTTAGAGCAGTAAAATATGGATGGTTTAGGTAGTTACACTGAGTTGTGGGCTATAATGGAGATCATTAAAATCGGGAGGGTTTAGGCAGTTACACTAAGTTGTTCCTGATAACGTAGAGCCGTAAAATATGGAGGGATTTGGCAGTTACAATGAGTTGCTCCCTCTAATGGAGATAGTAAAATATGGAGGGTGTATGTAATTACACTGAGATGTTCCTGATAATGTAGAGCAGTAAAATCTGGATGGTTTAGTTAGACTAACTGAGTTGTACCCAATAATGGAGTTCAGTAAAATCTGAAGGGTATAGGTACTTACACTGAGCTGTTCCCTCTAATGGACCACAGTAAAATCTGGATGCTTTAGGTAGTTACACTGAGTTGTTGCCTATAATTGATTTCAGTAAAATCTGGAGTGTGTAGGTAGTTACACTGCGTTGTTCTTGGGAATGCAGATCAGAAAAATCTGGAGGGTGTAGGTTTTTACATTGAGTTCTTCCCTATAAATGAGATCAGAAACATCTGGAGTGTGTAGGTAGTTACACTGCGTTGTTCTTGGCAATGGAGATCAGTAAAATCTGGAGGGTGACGAAGCTGCACTAAGTTTTTCTTATCATGGAGATCAGTAAAATCTGGAGGTTGTAGGTAGTCACAATGAGTTGTTCCTTATAATGGAGATCAGTAAAATCTGAAGGTTGTAGGTAGTTACACTGAGTTATTCCCTCTAATGGAGATCAGTAAAATCTGAAGGTTGAACGTTGTTACACTGAGTTGTTCCCTATAATTGAGATCTGCAATATCTGGAGTGTGAATGTAGTTACTATGAGTTCTTCCCTATAATGGATATCTGCAAACGCTGGAGTGTGTATGTAGTTACACAGAGTGGTTCCCTATAATGGAGATCTGTAAAATCTCGAGGGTGTATGTAGTTGCACTAAATTGTTCCCTATAATGGAGATCAGTAAAATCTGGAGTGTGTAGGTAGTTACACTGCGTTGTTCTTGGGAATGCAGATCAGAAAAATCTAGAGGGTGTAGGTTTTTACATTGAGTTCTTCCCTATAAATGAGATCAGAAACATCTGGAGTGTGTAGGTAGTTACACAGCGTTGTTCTTGGCAATGGAGATCAGTAAAATCTGGAGGGTGTACGAAGCTGCACTAAGTTGTTCTTATCATGGAGATCAGTAAAATCTGGAGGTTGTAGGTAGTCACAATGAGTTGTTCCTTATAATGGAGATCAGTAAAATCTGAAGGTTGTAGGTAGTTAAACTGAGTTATTCCGTCTAATGGAGATCAGTAAAATCTGAAGGTTGAACGTATTTACACTGAGTTGTTCCCTATAATTGAGATCTGCAATATCTGGAGTGTGAATGTAGTTACTATGAGTTCTTCCCTATAATGGATATCTGCAATCTCTGGAGTTTGTATGTAGTTACACAGAGTGGTTCCCTATAATGGATATCTGTTAAATCTCGAGGGTGTAGGTAGTTGCACTAAATTGTTCCCTATAATGGAGATCAGTAAAATCTGGAGTTGTTACGTATAATGCAGATCACTAAAATTTGGAAGGTGTTGGTAGCTACACTGAGTTGTTCCTGATAATGGCGATCAGTAAAATCTGGAGGGCGTAGGTATTTACACTGAGTTGCTCCCTTTGATGAAGATCAGTAAAAACTGGAGGGTGTAGGTAGTTACACTAAGTTTTTACTGCTAAAGTAGAGCAGTAAAATCTGGTGGGTGTAGGTAGATACACTAAGTTGTTCCCTCTAATGGAAATCAGTAAAATCTGGACGTTGTAGGTAGTTACACTGAGTTGTTCCCTATAATGGAGATTAGTAAAATCTGGAGGGTGTATGTTGTTACGTTGAGTTGTTCCCTATAATGGAGATCAGCAAAATCTGGAGGGTATATGTAATTACACTGTGTTGTTCCTTATAATGTAGAGCAGTAAAATCTGGAGGGATTTGGTAGTTACATTGAGCTGTTACTCATAATGTAGATCAGTAATGTCTGGAGGTTGTAGGTTGTTACACTGAGATGTTACGTATAATGGAGATCAGTAAAATATGGAGGGTGTATGTAATTACACTGAGTTGTTCCTGATAACATAGAGCAGTAAAATCTGGATGGTTTAGGTAGTTACACTGAGTTGTGCCTTATAATGGAGATCAGTAAAATCTGGAGGTTGTATTTAGTTACAATGATTTGTTCCATATAATGGAAGTCAGTAAAATCTGGAGTGCGTAGGTAATTAAACTGAGTTGTTCCCTATAATGGAGATCAGAAAAATCTGGAGGGTGCAGGTAGTTGAACTGAGTTGTTCCCTATAATGGAGATCAGTAAGATCTGGAGGGTGTAGGTGGTTACACTGAGTTGCTCCCTGTAATAGTGATCAGTAAAATCTGGAGGGTGTATGTAATTACACAGAGTTGTTCCTGATAACGTAGCGCAGTAATATCTGGAGGGTTTAGGTAGATACACTGAGTTGTACCCAATAATGGAGTTTATTAAAATCTGGAGGGTATAGGTACGTACACTGAGCTATTTCCTCTAATGCACCACAGTAAAATCTGGATGCTTTAGGTATTTACACTGAGTTGTTGCCTATAATTCATTTCAGTAAATTCTGGAGTGTGTAGGTAGTTACACTGCGTTGTCCTTGGGAATGCAGATCGGAAAAATCTGGAGGGTGTATGTTTTTACATTGAGTTGTTCCCTATAAATTAGATGAGTAAAATATGGAGGGTGTAGGTAGTTACACTGAGTTGTTCCTGATAGCCTAGAGCAGTAAAATCTGGAGGAATTTGATAGTTACACTGAGTTTTTCCTGATATTGTAGATCATGAAAGTCTGGAGGGTGTAGGTTGTTTCACTGAATTGTTCCCTACAATGGAGATCAGTAAAATCTCGAGGGTGTAGGAGGTTACACTGAGTTGTTCCTGATAATGGAGGTCAGTAAAATCTGGAGGGAGTATGTTTTTACATTGATTTGTTCCCTATAATGTAGATCAGTAAAATCTGGAGGGTCTATGTAATTACACTGAGTTGTTCCTGATAACTTAGAGCAGTAAAATATGGATGGTTTAGGTAGTTACAATGAGTTGTGGGCTATAATGGAGATCATTAAAATCGGGAGGGTTTAGGCAGTTACACTAAGTTGTTCCTGATAACGTAGAGCCGTAAAATATGGAGGGATTTGGCAGTTACAATGAGTTGCTCGCTCTAATGGAGATAGTAAAATATGGAGGTTGTATGTAATTACACTGAGATGTTCCTGATAATGCAGAGCAGTAAAATCTGGATGGCTTAGGTAGACTAACTGAGTTGTACCCAATAATGGAGTTCAGTAAAATCTGGAGGGTATACGTACTTACACTGAGCTGTTCCCTCTAATGGACCACAGTAAAATCTGGATGCTTTAGGTAGTTACACTGAGTTGTTGCCTATAATTGATTTCATTAAAATCTGGAGTGTGTAGGTAGTTACACTGCGTTGTTCTTGGGAATGCAGATCAGAAAAATCTGGAGGGTGTAGGTTTTTACATTGAGTTCTTCCCTATAAATGAGATCAGAAACATCTGGAGTGTGTAGGTAGTTACACTGCGTTGTTCTTGGCAATGGAGATCAGTAAAATCTGGAGGGTGTACGAAGCTGCACTAAGTTGTTCTTATCAGTAAAATCTGGAGATTGTAGGTAGTCACAATGAGTTGTTCCTTATAATGGAGATCAGTAAAATCTGAAGGTTGTAGGTAGTTACACTGAGTTATTCCGTCTAATGGAGATCAATAAAATCTGAAGGTTGAACGTTGTTACACTGAGTTATTCCCTATAATTGAGATCTGCAAACTCTTGAGTTTGTATGTAGTTACACAGCGTGGTTCCTTATAATGGAGATCTGTTAAATCTCGAGGGTGTAGGTAGTTGCACTAAATTGTTCCCTATAATGGAGATCAGTAAAATCTGGAGTTGTTACGTATAATGCAGATCACTAAAATTTGGAAGGTGTTGGTAGTTACACTGAGTTGTTCCTGATAATGGCGATCAGTAAAATCTGGAGGGCGTAGGTATTTACACTGAGTTGCTCCCTTTGATGAAGATCAGTAAAAACTGGAGGGTGTAGGTAGTTACACTGAGTTTTTCCTGCTAACGTAGAGCAGTAAAATCTGGAGGGTGTAGGTAGATACACTAAGTTGTTCCCTCTAATGGAAATCAGTAAAATCTGGACGTTGTAGGTAGTTACACTGAGTTGTTCCCTATAATGGAGATTAGTAAAATCTGGAGGGTGTATGTTGTTACATTGAGTTGTTCCCTATAATGGAGATCAGTAAAATCTGGAGGGTATAGGTAATTACACTGTGTTGTTCCTGATAATGTAGAGCAGTAAAATCTGGAGGGATTTTGTAGTTACATTGAGCTGTTACTGATAATGTAGATCAGTAAAGTCTGGAGGTTGTAGGTTGTTACACTGAGATGTTACGTATAATGGAGATCAGTAAAATATGGAGGGTGTATGTAATTACACTGAGTTGTTCCTGATAACATAGAGCACTAAAATCTGGATGGTTTAGGTAGTTACACTGAGTTGTTCCTTATAATGGAGATCAGTAAAATCGGAGGTTGTATGTAGTTACAATGAGTTGTTCCTGATAATGGAGATCAGTAAAATCTGGAGGGAGTATGTTTTTACATTGATTTGTTCCCTATATTGGAGTTCAGTAAAATCTGGAGGGTCTATGTAGTTACACTGAGTTGTTTCTGATAACTTAGAGCAGTAAAATATGGATGGTTTAGGTAGTTACAATGAGTTGTGGGCTATAATGGAGATCATTAAAATCGGGAGGGTTTAGGCAGTTACACTAAGTTGTTCCTGATAACGTAGAGCCGTAAAATATGGAGGGATTTGGCAGTTACAATGAGTTGCTCGCTCTAATGGAGATAGTAAAATATGGAGGTTGTATGTAATTACACTGAGATGTTCCTGATAATGCAGAGCAGTAAAATCTGGATGGCTTAGGTAGACTAACTGAGTTGTACCCAATAATGGAGTTCAGTAAAATCTGGAGGGTATACGTACTTACACTGAGCTGTTCCCTCTAATGGACCACAGTAAAATCTGGATGCTTTAGGTAGTTACACTGAGTTGTTGCCTATAATTGATTTCATTAAAATCTGGAGTGTGTAGGTAGTTACACTGCGTTGTTCTTGGGAATGCAGATCAGAAAAATCTGGAGGGTGTAGGTTTTTACATTGAGTTCTTCCCTATAAATGAGATCAGAAACATCTGGAGTGTGTAGGTAGTTACACTGCGTTGTTCTTGGCAATGGAGATCAGTAAAATCTGGAGGGTGTACGAAGCTGCACTAAGTTGTTCTTATCAGTAAAATCTGGAGATTGTAGGTAGTCACAATGAGTTGTTCCTTATAATGGAGATCAGTAAAATCTGAAGGTTGTAGGTAGTTACACTGAGTTATTCCGTCTAATGGAGATCAATAAAATCTGAAGGTTGAACGTTGTTACACTGAGTTATTCCCTATAATTGAGATCTGCAAACTCTTGAGTTTGTATGTAGTTACACAGCGTGGTTCCTTATAATGGAGATCTGTTAAATCTCGAGGGTGTAGGTAGTTGCACTAAATTGTTCCCTATAATGGAGATCAGTAAAATCTGGAGTTGTTACGTATAATGCAGATCACTAAAATTTGGAAGGTGTTGGTAGTTACACTGAGTTGTTCCTGATAATGGCGATCAGTAAAATCTGGAGGGCGTAGGTATTTACACTGAGTTGCTCCCTTTGATGAAGATCAGTAAAAACTGGAGGGTGTAGGTAGTTACACTGAGTTTTTCCTGCTAACGTAGAGCAGTAAAATCTGGAGGGTGTAGGTAGATACACTAAGTTGTTCCCTCTAATGGAAATCAGTAAAATCTGGACGTTGTAGGTAGTTACACTGAGTTGTTCCCTATAATGGAGATTAGTAAAATCTGGAGGGTGTATGTTGTTACATTGAGTTGTTCCCTATAATGGAGATCAGTAAAATCTGGAGGGTATAGGTAATTACACTGTGTTGTTCCTGATAATGTAGAGCAGTAAAATCTGGAGGGATTTTGTAGTTACATTGAGCTGTTACTGATAATGTAGATCAGTAAAGTCTGGAGGTTGTAGGTTGTTACACTGAGATGTTACGTATAATGGAGATCAGTAAAATATGGAGGGTGTATGTAATTACACTGAGTTGTTCCTGATAACATAGAGCACTAAAATCTGGATGGTTTAGGTAGTTACACTGAGTTGTTCCTTATAATGGAGATCAGTAAAATCGGAGGTTGTATGTAGTTACAATGATTTGTTCCATATAATGGAAGTCAGTAAAATCTGGAGAGTGTAGGTAATTACACTTAGTTGTTCCCTATAATGGAGATCAGAAAAATCTGGAGGGTGCAGGTAGTTGAACTGAGTTGTTCCCTATAATGGAGATCAGTAAGATCTTGAGGGTGTAGGTAGTTACACTGAGTTGCTCCCTGTAATAGTGATCAGTAAAATCTGGAGGGTGTATGTAATTACACTGAGTTGTTCCTGATAACGTAGCGCAGTAATATCTGGAGGGTTTAGGTAGATACACTGAGTTGTACCCAATAATGGAGTTTATTAAAATCTGGAGGATATAGATACTTACACTGAGCTGTTCCCTCTAATGGACCACAGTAAAATCTGGATACTTTAGGAAGTTAAACTGAGTTGTTGCCTATAATTGATTTCAGTAAAATCTGGAGTGTGTAGGTAGTTACACTGCATTGTTCTTTGGAATGCAGATCAGAAAAATCGGGAAGGTGTAGGTTTTTACATTGAGTTGTTTCCTAAAAATGAGATAAGTAAAATATAGAGGGTGTATGTAGTTACACTGAGTTGTTCCTGATAGCATAGAGCAGTAAAATCTGGAGGGATTTGGTAATTACACTGTGTTTTTCCTGATAATGTTGATCATGAAAATCTCGAGCGTGTAGGCTGTTACACTGAATTGTTCCGTATAATGTAGATCAGTAAAATCTGGAGGTTCTATGTAATTACACTGAGTTGTTCCCGATAAATTAGATAAGTAAAATCTGGATGGTTTAGGTAGTTACACTGAGTTGTGCCCTATAATGGAGATCAGTAAAATCTGGAGTTTGTAGTTTGTTGCACTGTATTGTTCCTGAAAATGGAGATCAATAAAATCTGGAGGGTGTAGTTAGTTACACTGAGTTGTTCCTGATAATGGAGTTCAGTAAAATCTGGAGGTTGTATGTAGTTACAATGATTTGTTCCATACAATGGAAGTCAGTAAAATCTGGAGTGTGTAGGTTGTTCCCTATAATGGAGATCAGAAAAATCTGGAGGGTGCAGATAGTTGCACTGAGTTGTTCCCTAGAATGGAGATCAGTAAGATCTGGAGGGTGTAAGTAGTTACACAGAGTTGCTCCCTGTAATAGAGATCAGTAAGATCTGGAGGTTGTATGTAGTTACACTGAGTTGTTCCCGATAACGTAGAGCAGTAAAATCTGGAGGGTTTAGTTGGACTAACTGAGTTGTACCCAATAATGGAGTTCAGTAAAATCTGGAGGGTATAGGTACTTACACTGAGCTGTTCCTCTAATGGACCACAGCAAAATCTGGATGCTTTAGGTAGTTACACTGAGTTGTTGCCTATAATTAATTTCAGTAAAATCTGGAGTGTGTAGGTAGTTACACTGCGTTGTTCTTGGGAATGCAGATCAGAAAAATCTGGAGGGTGTAGGTTTTTACATTGAGTTCTTCCCTATAAATGAGATCAGAAAAATCTGGAGTGTGTAGGTAGTTACACTGTTTGGTTCTTGGCAATGGAGATCAGTAAAGTCTGGAGGATGTAGGTAGTTACACTGAGTTATTCCCTCTAATGGAGATCAGTAAAATCTGAAGGTTGAACGTAGTTACACTGAGTTGTTCCCTATAATTGAGATCTGCAATATCAGGGGTGTGAATGTAGTTAGTATGAGTTCTTCCCTATAATGGATATCTGCAAACTCTGGAGTGTGTATGTAGTTACACAGAGTTGTTCCCTATAATGGAGATCTGTAAAATCTCGAGGGTGTAGGTAGTTGCACTAAATTGTTCCCTATAATGGAGATCAGTAAAATCTGGAGTTGTTCCGTATAATGCAGATCACTAAAATTTGGAAGGTGTTGGTAGTTACACTGAGTTGTTCCTGATAATGGCGATCAGTAAAATCTGGAGGGCATGGGTATTTACACTGAGTTGCTACCTTTGATGGAGATCAGTAAAAACTGGAGGATGTAGGTAGTTACACTGAGTTTTTCCTGCTAACGTAGAGCAGTAAAATCTGGAGGGTGTAGGTAGATACACTAAGTTGTTCCCTCTAATGGAAATCAGTAAAATCTGGACGTTGTAGGTAGTTACACTGAGTTGTTCCCTATAATGGAGATCAGTAAATTCTGGAGGGTGTATGATGTTACATTGAGTTGTTCCCTATAATGGAGATCAGTAAAATCTGGAGGGTATAGATAATTACACTGAGTTGTTCCTGATAATGTAGAGCAGTAAAATCTGGAGGGATATGGTAGTTACACTGAGTTATTCCGTCTAATGGAGATAGTAAAATCTGGAGGGTGTAGAGAATTACACTGAGATGTTCCCTATGATGGAGATCAGAAAATCTGGAGGGTGCAGGTAGTTGCACTGAGTTGTTTCCTATAATGGAGATCAGTAAGACCTGGAGGGTGTAGGTATTTACACTGAGATGTTCGATATAATGGAGATCAGAAAAATCTGGAGGGTGCAGGTAGGTGCACTGGGTTGTGCCCTATAATGGAGATCAGTAAAATCTGAAGGGTGTAGTTTGATGCACTGTATTGTTCCCTACAATGGAGATCAGTAAAATCTCGAGGGTGTAGGTAGTTACACTGAGTTGTTCCTGATAATGGAGGTCAGTAAAATCTGGAGGGAGTATGTTTTTACATTGATTTGTTCCCTATAATGTAGATCAGTAAAATCTGGAGGGTCTATGTAATTACACTGAGTTGTACCTGATAACTAAGAGCAGTAAAATATGGATGGTTTAGGTACTTACACTGAGTTGTGCCCTATAATGGAGATCAGTAAAATCTGAAGAGTGTAGGTTGATGCACTGTATTGTTCCCTACAATGGAGATCAGTAAAATCTCGAGGGTGTAGGTAGTTACACTGAGTTGTTCCTGATAATGGAGGACAGTAAAATCTGGAGGGAGTATGTTTTTACATTGATTTGTTCCCTATAATGTAGATCAGTAAAATCTGGAGGGTCTATGTAATTACACTGAGTTGTTCCTGATAACTAAGAGCAGTAAAATATGGATGGTTTAGGTAGTTACACTGAGTTGTGGGCTATAATGGAGATCATTAAAATCGGGAGGGTGTATGTAATTACACTGAGATGTTCCTGATAATGTAGAGCAGTAAAATCTGGATGGTTTAGGTAGACTAACTGAGTTGTACCCAATAATGGAGTTCAGTAAAATCTGGAGGGTATAGGTACTTACACTGAGCTGTTCCCTATAATGGGGATCAGAAAATCTGGAGGGTGCAGGTTGTTGAACTGAATTGTTTCCTATAATGGAGATCAGTAAAATCTGGAGGGTCTATGTAATTACACTGAGTTGTTCCCGATAAATTAGATCAGTAAAATTTGGATAGTTTAGGTAGTTACACTGAGTTGTGCCCTATAATGGAGATCAGTAAAATCTGAAGGGTGTAGGTTGTTGCACTGTATTGTTCCCTAAAATGTAGATCACTAAAATATCGAGGGTGTAGGTAGTTACACTGAGTTGTTCCTGATAATGGAGATCAGTTAAATCTGGAGGGAGTATTTTTTTACAATGATTTGTTCCCTATAATGTAGATCAGTAAAATCTGGAGGGTCTATGTAATTACACTGAGTTGTTCCTGATAACGTACAGCAGTAAAATCTGGAGGGTTTTGTTAGGTAAACTGAGTTGTAACCAATAATGGAGTACAGTAAAATCTGGAGGATATAGGTATTTACACTGAGCTGTTCCCTCTAATGGACCACAGTAAAATCTGGATGCTTTAGGTAGTTACACTCAGTTGTTGCCTATAATTGATTTCAGTAAAATCTGGAGTGTGTCGGTAGTTACACTGAGTTGTGGGCTATAATGGAGATCATTAAAATCGGGAGGGTTTAGGCAGTTAGACTAAGTTGTTCCTGATAACGTAGAGCCGTAAAATATGGTGGGATTTGGTAGTTACAATGAGTTGCCCCCTCTAATGGAGTTAGTAAAATATGGAGGGTGTATGTAATTACACTGAGATGTTCCTGATAATGTAGAGCAGTAAAATCTGGATGGTTTAGGTAGACTAACTGAGTTGTACCCAATAATGGAGTTCAGTAAAATCTGGAGGGTATAGGTACTTACACTGAGCTGTTCCCTATAATGGGGATCAGAAAATCTGGAGGGTGCAGGTTGTTGAACTGAGTTGTTTCCTATAATGGAGATCAGTAAAATCTGGAGGGTCTATGTAATTACACTGAGTTGTTCCCGATAAATTAGATCAGTAAAATTTGGATAGTTTAGGTAGTTACACTGAGTTGTGACCTATAATGGAGATCAGTAAAATCTGAAGGGTGTAGGTTGTTGCACTGTATTGTTCCCTAAAATGTAGATCACTAAAATATCGAGGGTGTAGGTAGTTACACTGAGTTGTTCCTGATAATGGAGATCAGTTAAATCTGGAGGGAGAATGTTTTTACAATGATTTGTTCCCTATAATGTAGATCAGTAAAATCTGGAGGGTCTATGTAATTACACTGAGTTGTTCCTGATAACGTACAGCAGTAAAATCTGGAGGGTTTTGTTAGGTAAACTGAGTTGTAACCAATAATGGAGTACAGTAAAATCTGGAGGATATAGGTACTTACATTGAGCTGTTCCCTCTAATGGACCACAGTAAAATCTGGATGCTTTAGGTAGTTACACTGAGTTGTTGCCTATAATTGATTTCAGTAAAATCTGGAGTGTGTCGGTAGTTACACTGAGTTTTTCTTGATAATGCAGATCAGAAAAATCTGGAGGATGTAGGTTTTTACATTGAGTTGTTCCCTATAAATGAGATCAGAAAAATCTGGAGTGTGTAGATAGTTACACTGCGTTGTTCTTGGCAATGGAGATCAGTAAAATCTGGATGGTTTACGCAGCTACACTAAGTTGTTCTTATCATGGAGATCAGTAAAATCTGGAGGTTGTAGGTAGTCACACTGTGTTGTTCCTCATAATGGAGATCAGTAAAATCGGAAGGTTGTAGGTAGTTACACTGAGTTATTCCCTCTAATGGAGATCAGTAAAATCTGAAGGTTGAACGTTGTTACACTGAGTTGTTCCCTATAATTGAGATCTGCAATATCTGGTATGTGAATGTAGTTACTATGACTTCCTCCCTATAATGGATATCTGCAAACTCTGGAGTTTGTATGTAGTTACACAGAGTGGTTCCCTATAATGGAGATCAGTAAAATCTGAAGGGTGTAGGTTGTTGCACTGTATTGTTCCCTAAAATGTAGATCACTAAAATATCGAGGGTGTAGGTAGTTACACTGAGTTGTTCCTGATAATGGAGATCAGTTAAATCTGGAGGGAGTATGTTTTTACAATGATTTGTTCCCTATAATGTAGATCAGTAAAATCTGGAGGGTCTATGTAATTACACTGAGTTGTTCCTGATAACGTACAGCAGTAAAATCTGGAGGGTTTTGTTAGGTAAACTGAGTTGTAACCAATAATGGAGTACAGTAAAATCTGGAGGATATAGGTATTTACACTGAGCTGTTCCCTCTAATGGACCACAGTAAAATCTGGATGCTTTAGGTAGTTACACTCAGTTGTTGCCTATAATTGATTTCAGTAAAATCTGGAGTGTGTCGGTAGTTACACTGAGTTGTGGGCTATAATGGAGATCATTAAAATCGGGAGGGTTTAGGCAGTTAGACTAAGTTGTTCCTGATAACGTAGAGCCGTAAAATATGGTGGGATTTGGTAGTTACAATGAGTTGCCCCCTCTAATGGAGTTAGTAAAATATGGAGGGTGTATGTAATTACACTGAGATGTTCCTGATAATGTAGAGCAGTAAAATCTGGATGGTTTAGGTAGACTAACTGAGTTGTACCCAATAATGGAGTTCAGTAAAATCTGGAGGGTATAGGTACTTACACTGAGCTGTTCCCTATAATGGGGATCAGAAAATCTGGAGGGTGCAGGTTGTTGAACTGAGTTGTTTCCTATAATGGAACACAGTAAAATCTGGATGCTTTAGGTAGTTACACTGAGTTGTTGCCTATAATTGATTTCAGTAAAATCTGGAGTGTGTAGGTAGTTACACTGCGTTGTTCTTGGGAATGCAGATCAGAAAAATCTGGAGGGTGTAGGTTTTTACATTGAGTTCTTCCCTATAAATGAGATCAGAAACATCTGGAGTGTGTAGGTAGTTACACTGCGTTGTTCTTGGCAATGGAGATCAGTAAAATCTGGAGGGTGTACGAAGCTGCACTAAGTTGTTCTTATCATGGAGATCAGTAAAATCTGGAGGTTGTAGGTAGTCACAATGAGTTGTTCCTTATAATGGAGATCAGTAAAATCTGAAGGTTGTAGGTAGTTACACTGAGTTATTCCGTCTAATGGAGATCAGTAAAATCTGAAGGTTGAACGTTGTTACACTGAGTTGTTCCCTATAATTGAGATCTGCAATATCTGGAGTGTGAATGTAGTTACTATGAGTTCTTCCCTATAATGGATATCTGCAAACTCTGGAGTGTGTATGTAGTTACACAGAGTGATTCCCTATAATGGAGATCTGTAAAATCTCGAGGGTGTATGTAGTTGCACTAAATTGTTCCCTATAATGGAGATCAGTAAAATCTGGAGTTGTTACGTATAATGCAGATCACTAAAATGTGGAAGGTGCTGGTAGTTACACTGAGTTGTTCCCTATAATGGAGATTAGTAAAATCTGGAGGGTGTATGTTGTTACGTTGAGTTGTTCCCTATAATGGAGATCAGTAAAATCTGGAGGGTATAGGTAATTACAAAGTGTTGTTCCTGATAATGTAGAGCAGTAAAATCTGGAGGGATTTGGTAGTTACATTGAGCTGTTACTGATAATGTAGATCAGTAAAGTCTGGAGGTTGTAGGTTGTTACATTGAGATGTTACGTATAATGGAGATCAGTAAAATATGGAGCGTGCATGTAATTACACTGAGTTGTTCCTGATAACATAGAGCAGTAAAATCTGGATGGTTTAGGTAGTTACACTGAGTTGTGCCTTATAATGGAGATCAGTAAAATCTGGAGGTTGTATGTAGTTACAATGATTTGTTCCATATAATGGAAGTCAGTAAAATCTGGAGTGTGTAGGTAATTACACTGAGTTGTTCCCTATAATGGAGATCTGAAAAATCTGGAGGGTGCAGGTAGTTGAACTGAGTTGTTCCCTATAATGGAGATCAGTAAGGTCTGGAGGGTGTAGGTAGTTACACTGAGTTGCTCCCTGTAATAGTGATGAGTAAAATCTGGAGGGTGTATGTAATTACACTGAGTTGTTCCTGATAACGTAGCGCAGTAATATCTGGAGGGTTTAGGTAGATACACTGAGTTGTACCCAATAATGGAATTTATTAAAATCTGGAGGATATAGATACTTACACTGAGCTGTTCCCTCTAATGGACCACAGTAAAATCTGGATACTTTAGGAAGTTACACTGAGTTGTTGCCTATAATTGATTTCAGTAAAATCTGGAGTGTGTAGGTAGTTATACTGCATTGTTCTTTGGAATGCAGATCAGAAAAATCGGGAAGGTGTAGGTTTTTACATTGAGTTGTTCCCCAAATATGAGATAAGTAAAATATAGAGGGTGTAGGTAGTTACACTGAGTTGTTCCTGATAGGGTAGAGCAGTAAAATCTGGAGGGATTTGGTAATTACACGTTGTTTTTCCTGATAATGTTGATCATGAAAATCTCGAGGGTGTAGGCTGTTACACTGAATTGTTCCGTATAATGTAAATCAGTAAAATCTGGAGGGTCTATGTAATTACACTGAGTTGTTCCCGATAAATTAGATCAGTAAAATCTGGATGGTTTAGGTAGTTACACTGAGTTGTGCCCTATAATGGAGATCAGTAAAATCTGGAGGTTGTAGTTTGTTGCACTGTATTGTTCTTGAAAATGGAGATCAATAAAATCTGGAGGGTGTAGTTAGTTACACTGAGTTGTTCCTGATAATGGAGTTCAGTAAAATCTGGAGGTTGTATGTAGTAACAATGATTTGTTCCATATAATGGAAGTCAGTAAAATCTGGAGTGTGTAGGTTGTTCCCTATAATGGAGATCAGAAAAATCTGGAGGGTGCAGAAAGTTGCATTGAGTTGTTCCCTAGAATGGAGATCAGTAAGATCTGGAGGGTGTAGGAAGTTACACTAAGTTGCTCCATGTAATAGTGATCAGTAAAATATGGAGGGTGTATGTAATTACACTGAGTTGTTCCTTATAACGTAGAGCAGTAAAATCTGGAGGGTTTAGGTCGATGCACTGAGTTGTACCCAATAATGGAGTTAAGTAAAATCTGGAGGGTATAGGTACTTACACTGAGCTGTTCCTCTAATGGACCACAGTAAAATCTGGATGCTTTAGGTAGTTACACTGAGTTGTTGCCTATAATTGATTTCAGTAAAATCTGGAGTGTGTAGGTAGTTACACTGCGTTGTTCTTGGGAATGCAGATCAGAAAAATCTGGAGGGTGTAGGTTTTTACATTGAGTTGTTCCCTATAAATGAGATCAGAAACATCTGGAGTGTGTAGGTAGTTACACTGCGTTGTTCTTGGCAATGGAGATCAGTAAAATCTGGAGGGTGTACGAAGCTGCACTAAGTTGTTCTTATCAGTAAAATCTGGAGATTGTAGGTAGTCACAATGAGTTGTTCCTTATAATGGAGATCAGTAAAATCTGAAGGTTGTAGGTAGTTACACTGAGTTATTCCGTCTAATGGAGATCAATAAAATCTGAAGGTTGAACGTTGTTACACTGAGTTATTCCCTATAATTGAGATCTGCAAACTCTTGAGTTTGTATGTAGTTACACAGCGTGGTTCCTTATAATGGAGATCTGTTAAATCTCGAGGGTGTAGGTAGTTGCACTAAATTGGTCCCTATAATGGAGATCAGTAAAATCTGGAGTTGTTACGTATAATGCAGATCACTAAAATTTGGAAGGTGTTGGTAGTTACACTGAGTTGTTCCTGATAATGGCGATCAGTAAAATCTGGAGGGCGTAGGTATTTACACTGAGTTGCTCCCTTTGATGAAGATCAGTAAAAACTGGAGGGTGTAGGTAGTTACACTGAGTTTTTCCTGCTAACGTAGAGCAGTAAAATCTGGAGGGTGTAGGTAGATACACTAAGTTGTTCCCTCTAATGGAAATCAGTAAAATCTGGACGTTGTAGGTAGTTACACTGAGTTGTTCCCTATAATGGAGATTAGTAAAATCTGGAGGGTGTATGTTGTTACATTGAGTTGTTCCCTATAATGGAGATCAGTAAAATCTGGAGGGTATAGGTAATTACACTGTGTTGTTCCTGATAATGTAGAGCAGTAAAATCTGGAGGGATTTTGTAGTTACATTGAGCTGTTACTGATAATGTAGATCAGTAAAGTCTGGAGGTTGTAGGTTGTTACACTGAGATGTTACGTATAATGGAGATCAGTAAAATATGGAGGGTGTATGTAATTACACTGAGTTGTTCCTGATAACATAGAGCACTAAAATCTGGATGGTTTAGGTAGTTACACTGAGTTGTTCCTTATAATGGAGATCAGTAAAATCGGAGGTTGTATGTAGTTACAATGATTTGTTCCATATAATGGAAGTCAGTAAAATCTGGAGTGTGTAGGTAATTACACTGAGTTGTTCCCTATAATGGAGATCAGAAAAATCTGGAGGGTGCAGGTAGTTGAACTGAGTTGTTCCCTATAATGGAGATCAGTAAGATCTTGAGGGTGTAGGTAGTTACACTGAGTTGCTCCCTGTAATAGTGATCAGTAAAATCTGGAGGGTGTATGTAATTACACTGAGTTGTTCCTGATAACGTAGCGCAGTAATATCTGGAGGGTTTAGGTAGATACACTGAGTTGTACCCAATAATGGAGTTTATTAAAATCTGGAGGATATAGATACTTACACTGAGCTGTTCCCTCTAATGGACCACAGTAAAATCTGGATACTTTAGGAAGTTAAACTGAGTTGTTGCCTATAATTGATTTCAGTAAAATCTGGAGTGTGTAGGTAGTTACACTGCATTGTTCTTTGGAATGCAGATCAGAAAAATCGGGAAGGTGTAGGTTTTTACATTGAGTTGTTTCCTAAAAATTAGATAAGTAAAATATAGAGGGTGTAGGTAGTTACACTGAGTTGTTCCTGATAGCATAGAGCAGTAAAATCTGGAGGGATTTGGTAATTACACTGTGTTTTTCCTGATAATGTTGATCATGAAAATCTCGAGCGTGTAGGCTGTTACACTGAATTGTTCCGTATAATGTAGATCAGTAAAATCTGGAGGTTCTATGTAATTACACTGAGTTGTTCCCGATAAATTAGATAAGTAAAATCTGGATGGTTTAGGTAGTTACACTGAGTTGTGCCCTATAATGGAGATCAGTAAAATCTGGAGTTTGTAGTTTGTTGCACTGTATTGTTCCTGAAAATGGAGATCAATAAAATCTGGAGGGTGTAGTTAGTTACACTGAGTTGTTCCTGATAATGGAGTTCAGTAAAATCTGGAGGTTGTATGTAGTTACAATGATTTGTTCCATACAATGGAAGTCAGTAAAATCTGGAGTGTGTAGGCTGTTCCCTATAATGGAGATCAGAAAAATCTGGAGGGTGCAGATAGTTGCACTGAGTTGTTCCCTAGAATGGAGATCAGTAAGATCTGGAGGGTGTACGTAGTTACACAGAGTTGCTCCCTGTAATAGAGATCAGTAAGATCTGGAGGTTGTATGTAGTTACACTGAATTGTTCCCGATAACTTAGAGCAGTAAAATCTGGAGGGTTTAGTTGGACTAACTGAGTTGTACCCAATAATGGAGTTCAGTAAAATCTGGAGGGTATAGGTACTTACACTGAGCTGTTCCTCTAATGGACCACAGCAAAATCTGGATGCTTTAGGTAGTTACACTGAGTTGTTGCCTATAATTAATTTCAGTAAAATCTGGAGTGTGTAGGTAGTTACACTGCGTTGTTCTTGGGAATGCAGATCAGAAAAATCTGGAGGGTGTAGGTTTTTACATTGAGTTCTTCCCTATAAATGAGATCAGAAAAATCTGGAGTGTGTAGGTAGTTACACTGTTTGGTTCTTGGCAATGGAGATCAGTAAAGTCTGGAGGATGTAGGTAGTTACACTGAGTTATTCCCTCTAATGGAGATCAGTAAAATCTGAAGGTTGAACGTAGTTACACTGAGTTGTTCCCTATAATTGAGATCTGCAATATCAGGGGTGTGAATGTAGTTAGTATGAGTTCTTCCCTATAATGGATATCTGCAATCTCTGGAGTGTGTATGTAGTTACACAGAGTTGTTCCCTATAATGGAGATCTGTAAAATCTCGAGGGTGTAGGTAGTTGCACTAAATTGTTCCCTATAATGGAGATCAGTAAAATCTGGAGTTGTTCCGTATAATGCAGATCACTAAAATTTGGAAGGTGTTGGTAGTTACACTGAGTTGTTCCTGATAATGGCGATCAGTAAAATCTGGAGGGCATGGGTATTTACACTGAGTTGCTACCTTTGATGGAGATCAGTAAAAACTGGAGGATGTAGGTAGTTACACTGAGTTTTTCCTGCTAACGTAGAGCAGTAAAATCTGGAGGGTGTAGGTAGATACACTAAGTTGTTCCCTCTAATGGAAATCAGTAAAATCTGGACGTTGTAGGTAGTTACACTGAGTTGTTCCCTATAATGGAGATCAGTAAATTCTGGAGGGTGTATGATGTTACATTGAGTTGTTCCCTATAATGGAGATCAGTAAAATCTGGAGGGTATAGATAATTACACTGAGTTGTTCCTGATAATGTAGAGCAGTAAAATCTGGAGGGATATGGTAGTTACACTGAGTTATTCCGTCTAATGGAGATAGTAAAATCTGGAGGGTGTAGAGAATTACACTGAGATGTTCCCTATGATGGAGATCAGAAAATCTGGAGGGTGCAGGTAGTTGCACTGAGTTGTTTCCTATAATGGAGATCAGTAAGACCTGGAGGGTGTAGGTATTTACACTGAGATGTTCGATATAATGGAGATCAGAAAAATCTGGAGGGTGCAGGTAGGTGCACTGGGTTGTGCCCTATAATGGAGATCAGTAAAATCTGAAGGGTGTAGTTTGATGCACTGTATTGTTCCCTACAATGGAGATCAGTAAAATCTCGAGGGTGTAGGTAGTTACACTGAGTTGTTCCTGATAATGGAGGTCAGTAAAATCTGGAGGGAGTATGTTTTTACATTGATTTGTTCCCTATAATGTAGATCAGTAAAATCTGGAGGGTCTATGTAATTACACTGAGTTGTACCTGATAACTAAGAGCAGTAAAATATGGATGGTTTAGGTAGTTACACTGAGTTGTGCCCTATAATGGAGATCAGTAAAATCTGAAGAGTGTAGGTTGATGCACTGTATTGTTCCCTACAATGGAGATCAGTAAAATCTCGAGGGTGTAGGTAGTTACACTGAGTTGTTCCTGATAATGGAGGACAGTAAAATCTGGAGGGAGTATGTTTTTACATTGATTTGTTCCCTATAATGTAGATCAGTAAAATCTGGAGGGTCTATGTAATTACACTGAGTTGTTCCTGATAACTAAGAGCAGTAAAATATGGATGGTTTAGGTAGTTACACTGAGTTGTGGGCTATAATGGAGATCATTAAAATCGGGAGGGTGTATGTAATTACACTGAGATGTTCCTGATAATGTAGAGCAGTAAAATCTGGATGGTTTAGGTAGACTAACTGAGTTGTACCCAATAATGGAGTTCAGTAAAATCTGGAGGGTATAGGTACTTACACTGAGCTGTTCCCTATAATGGGGATCAGAAAATCTGGAGGGTGCAGGTTGTTGAACTGAATTGTTTCCTATAATGGAGATCAGTAAAATCTGGAGGGTCTATGTAATTACACTGAGTTGTTCCCGATAAATTAGATCAGTAAAATTTGGATAGTTTAGGTAGTTACACTGAGTTGTGCCCTATAATGGAGATCAGTAAAATCTGAAGGGTGTAGGTTGTTGCACTGTATTGTTCCCTAAAATGTAGATCACTAAAATATCGAGGGTGTAGGTAGTTACACTGAGTTGTTCCTGATAATGGAGATCAGTTAAATCTGGAGGGAGTATTTTTTTACAATGATTTGTTCCCTATAATGTAGATCAGTAAAATCTGGAGGGTCTATGTAATTACACTGAGTTGTTCCTGATAACGTACAGCAGTAAAATCTGGAGGGTTTTGTTAGGTAAACTGAGTTGTAACCAATAATGGAGTACAGTAAAATCTGGAGGATATAGGTATTTACACTGAGCTGTTCCCTCTAATGGACCACAGTAAAATCTGGATGCTTTAGGTAGTTACACTCAGTTGTTGCCTATAATTGATTTCAGTAAAATCTGGAGTGTGTCGGTAGTTACACTGAGTTGTGGGCTATAATGGAGATCATTAAAATCGGGAGGGTTTAGGCAGTTAGACTAAGTTGTTCCTGATAACGTAGAGCCGTAAAATATGGTGGGATTTGGTAGTTACAATGAGTTGCCCCCTCTAATATAGTTAGTAAAATATGGAGGGTGTATGTAATTACACTGAGATGTTCCTGATAATGTAGAGCAGTAAAATCTGGAT